>NC_064925.1:421897094-422200124 GCF_023897955.1 Schistocerca gregaria | reverse complement strand
GCCCTTACGGCATTTGCCTTACGGATTATCTCGTCCCAAGACGAAGATGCTGCTGCGTCCACCTCTCTGATTTTCACCGAGAAAAATGGGAAAAGGTAAGGCTATAGGCTGGTAGTTGACTACCATGTGTGTACTGACAGGTTCCATTACATTGGAGATTTACTCCTCATATCGTCTTACGAAATTAGACGTGTAAAACAAAAAATAAATAAAATAAAATACATCGTTAAGTCATTGATAGTCAGTCCCTCCGCCAGATTTTCACAGTAGTTTTTTTTCTGATTCGCGGGGCACGGTTTTTTGCCGTTCTTCATTTAAAACAGACATATTACTAGATTCTGCTTGAGGAATACTCTAAGGCAATGACGGCTGTTTTACTGACTGGAATTTGCAAGAATTATCAGTCGGAGCTTCAGTTTAGTCCAGGCTCCTGGATTTGGTTTCGTTTGATGTCAAGTAAAAGTTCGCTTCCAGCTCTATTCGAACTGGATCTATAATGTATGTGTCTGGCGATACAGCGTCTTATTTTCGGGAAAATTCTGAAGGCTGTAATATCCAACAAGTGCGAGAATTATCGCACATTCAGCATAACCGCTCACGCATCCAAGTTGTTGACAAGATTAATATACAGGAAACTGAAAGAAGAAAACTGGGGATGTGTTGGATGAGGGTCAGTTGGCTTTAGGAAAGCTAAAGGCACCAGAGAGGCAGTTCTGACGTTGGTATTGATAATGGAAGAAAGAAATAGGAAAAATCGAGACGCATAGGATTTGTCAAACTGGGAAAAGCGTGTGAAAATGTCAAATAGTGCAAGTTGTTCGAAATACTAAGAAAAAAAAGCCGTAAGCTATAGGGGAAGACGTGTAAGATATAATATGTACAAAGTTTCAAGATTTTAAACAAGGCTGAAACAGAAACTTTTGAAATTCGTCACGGTAAATAAAACAGCCAAACAGTTGCTGGATAAAGATTTATTAAAATCCTTCACCACGGTTTCGGTACATCTAAATATACCTTCATCAGAAGTAAAATACACTAAAATCACATCCTGCAGTGAAGATACATAAAACAATCGTGCCGAAGGCGTCGTCAGTAGTATAAATGGAGATGATGCTTTAACTACTGACAACGCCTTTGGTACGACTGTTTTACGTACCGGTATCTCCACTGCAGATTGATGAAGGTCTATTTAGATATACCGAAACTGTAGTCAAGGATTTTAATAAATCTTTATCCTGCAACTCTTTGCTGTTATCATTTACCGTGAAATACGTGCAAAAGCCAAAAAAGATCACACACGCACCTGGTCATCCACAGTTTGCGACCATCCAAGACGAAGAAGAGCACAGTCCAAATTGTCGATGTGATCTATCGCTTTCGTAAGTTCGTCTGCAAGTTTGCGAAACTTGTGGTTTACTTTAGCCAGTTGCGCAACAAGGGCGAGCCATTTAGACGGATGAACAGCCAACAAGCTGCTTGAAATCAGCACAGAGTAACCAACAAGCTGCTTGAAATCAGCACAGAGTAACAGCTCAGACTTGGTGCAGCCATTTATTGTTCAAACTGACACTCCGAACTCCAGTGTTGCGGACGTACTGCTGCCTGCTGCAGCGGGACGGTGATTGTCGCCTGGTCGCTCTCCCCAACAGTGACTAGGAATTCCGTCTACGAGTTGGAGGCCCACGCTGTACTTTTCACCTTTTAAAATTTAAATTCAATTGGAATACGTGGAGGTTACAGTCGAAACGGACACTCAAACTCTTAGTTGGTACACAGCGCATCCGCATAAGACCAGTCACATCATCCGACGGCTGCTGCGAATCTCGGAATTCTATTTGTCGGTCGAGCTCATTAGTGATCACAAGAGTATAATCGCCGACCCCCTTAGTCGGATGTTTGAAGAAGAAAAGGAAGAATTTCGGGAATTGTGTGGTGATCGTCCAGTGTTAACTGAATACGGTCCCTGGTCAGCGATGTGCAAGAACGAGAGCAAGGTTTAAGGCCAATCAAGAAGAGGACGACAGCAGGGGAGAAGGCACCGGGCTACGAGTTCCAAAATGTATTGGTGTGTTACCGTACGCAGCGGGAAGGAAATTTCGTCTTTCTCTCGTTCCCGGCTGTCTTCAAACACTACCACGAGTCCGCACTATGGGGACACATGGAGGTCTAGAGATCCTACCATAAGATTAAAGGGGCTATTACTTAGCCCTTCTTACATAAGGATAGCCGGAGGTTAGTGGGCTAGTGTCAGGCTTGCAACAGCTCCAGACTCAGTCCTTGCAGTCGAAGGGATCTTCTTCAGTCCATGTGTGCCAATCAGTTCATTGACCGGCTGTTTCTTGTGGTGAACTGCTGCTTCATACTCAAAGGGGTCACAACTATAATTTTTTTGTATTTTACATGGTTAATACCTAGTTGTGGGGTAACTGCAGGAGACAGATTTCGGCTTTTACAGAGAACATTTTCTCTTTGAACCTCTCATAGAAGTAGTTAGTGACATCACTCCGGCGTTTGGGTGAATGGAGTTCCTCAAGTGTCGTTTCCAACATGGCGTAACTCACACGACCACCACGCCGAGTTATCTTCGACCGTCCTTTGCTGGAGGGTTAACCGCAATTTAAAGGCCATTTTGATCACCTTTTTTGCCAACACCCAGACCAAATGGAAACACTCCTTGCCATGTTTGGAGTTAAAGTTCAACACGAAGCTCATAAGAGAACTCCAGCTCCCCTAATTATTTCTTATTCCTTAAATTCAACACTGCGTAAGCCCTGGTCGGTCAATAATCTGTCCCCAGAAAAGGTTCGTCCAGGAGACACTCATGACAACTCCTGAAGGGTCGAGTTAAATATACACCAGAGATGAGTGGCATGACAAAACCGTGGCAGGCATCTCGGGAATTTTAAAGTTCCGGATTTCACGGGTCATTATCAGCCTGATAGATATATTTCTCAGAAACTGTCACTGCAACTTATAGATCCGTACCGTGTGCCGCAGGTGCTGACACCTGTATCTCTCCTGGTTAAGAACGCATGGACTGGATAGAACCATCGAATGCATCTGAGTCAGGGTAAGGTAGATGGTCTTTGTAGCTACTTGTCAACATCATCCTGGAGATCTGAATTTATAGGATGGAGTCTGAGCCATGTCATCAGAATCTACACCTGGGAGCACTCACCGCCAAGAGGACCCCATGGCACGTGTCAAGGTCTCTTAGTGTGACATAAGTTTGAGAAAGGGATGAGTCTGGAGCAGGGTATATTTGCCTGAAGAGGATACTCTGCCACTGTCTGAGGCAGGTTCGTCCACTGGGTCGGTGGTTTCTGTCCATATTCTGTGAGCATGCCTGAGGTGTGAAACATGAGGGCATGTAACTGTGGACATAGAGGAACGGTGTCGGACTGACCAGCTGGAAAGAGCAGCCCACTTTTAGCATGATAGGCAGGAGGTTTTCCGTCTGGGAAATTGACACACAGACTGAGTTGATGTCAGAGCATGGGCAATCACACTGACACGTGAGATACATCAGATCAGCAGTGCCACGACAGTTGTAGCGTGGAAAGGAGCTCATACGGTGAGCAGCTCACAGAGGAGGGAACGGTCAGCCACAACACCTATATGAGCCTACTACCGCCGGCAAGGCTACCGTCAAAAGACTGTAGTGGATGAGTCCAGTTTTAAACTGACGTAAATTGTGGTTGCTCGGCTGCATTGTGTGAACTGGAGTGAAAATATTACAGGTCAGATTTATTTTGGGCGGGCATGTTGTGCGTCTGACACTTATCAACATTCGGAAATGTGTCTCACTGTGTCAGCGACGTTTAGGAGCTTTTTGGCAAAAGCAGTATTAATTGGAAAATTTCAGGAGAGTAGTGTCTTGATCAGCGGTACAGTTCAGTCCCTCGTGGCCCGTATATATACATGAGGTCGTCCTTCCTGTCTTTAACAGTCAGCTCTCGACGGTTATTTAAATTGTCCTGTTACTGCATGCTAAATGGTTACTTTCCTATGTAATTTTACTTCTGGTTCGAAACTAGTTTGTGTGGCATTAATAATTTGTTCCGGTTATTATGTGGTGGTGATCAAATTTAGTCTGCATTTAAAAATTGTTTTATGTTTGGAAATGTCTCAAACGTTGCTGTTATTGTTCATTTATTGAAATGTGGCGTGGGGCGTTACCTTGCAAACTTTCCACCTGCATCTCTTTAGAATTCTATTGATTAGTGTCATTCCAAGGATATAACTTTTGATTTTAATCTGAGTCATTATCTAAATACTGGGAATTTGGAAGAGGTATAATTTGATTTCTGGGCAACTCATTTACATTTAAGAATTGTCTGTTTTATTAAAAGTGTGAGTTGGCCAGTATATTAGCATCTGTTATATGTGTTTTAAGATATCTTTGTACATGTGTCCCAAAAGTTACCTAGCCAGTTTGCTCAAAAAGGGCTCTAAGCAACATCTGAGGTCATCAGTCCCCTAGACATAGAACTACTTGAACTTCACGAACCTAAGGACATCACACACTTCCATGGCCGAGGCAGGATTCGAACCTGAAACCGTAGCAGCAGCGCGTTTCCGCACTGAAGCGAATAGAAGCGCTCGGCCACAGCGGCCGGCAGCCAGTTTGTGCTGCAGCGAGTCCAGACTAATGAGCGACGCCTAAGTTTGAATACTGCCTCTTGATGTGCCGTGAGAGTGCAGGCTAATTGTGTTGTACTGTGTCATTGATTTGTTAAGATTGTTAACTTATTTTGTCAGTTTACCGCAGCACATGCAAGTGTAACAAATTATGTTATTGCTACAAGTGTTATTTAGTTTTACGTTGCCCAGTCCTTCCATTCCCAAAGCAGTCACTGACGGCTACGTAGAATATGTAACACCTAGAAGAAAACAACAGTCAATGAAGTACACTTTTTTATTTACCATTGAAAGATTCGTAAATACTACAAGGTAACTATTTTGTATCTCTCCTGGAAGGCGGTGCGTGGGTCTGCTCCTGCAAAGTGGAAGGTTGGCCGAATGAAGGAAGCGAGTAGGAGCAGGTGAGGTAAAACACGTTGGTACTGCGTGTAAAATTATAGATGTTTACTACAGGCAAAAACCTAGTTAATAAATGATTACATAGCTCTGTACGTAGGTGCGAACCCTTACACCCGTCGTATATAGAGCAAAGTCTCTATATGAAGCTAAGTGTCCCCCCGTTTGCTCTTGATCAAATGGGTAGAACCAGCTGCGGCGCTCGTAGAGCTGAACGGCGCCGGCTAGAGGGCGCTGTCGTCGGTGTCGTAGAACCAACCTAAGAACTTGTACCTAAGCCGTGGCATCTTACCTACCGATACCACAAACTACGACCTCTGTCGCAAGGAGTTCGCATGAATCCCTGGCACCCTCAGGCCGAGGTTTTCTGCAATAGCAACTATTTCTTGACTTCCTGAATGGGCAAAACACCGATCTGAATCCTCACCTGTTTTGGGCTCTTGCTATCTTACCAGTTGTAACACCGCAGAATGGAAGCCATGCTGCATGTGGTTCCTCGTGACTATTTTGAACATTGAATCTTACTTTTCTCGCCAGATTTCACCTAACATCACCGAGTGGACTCCAGTCCTGCTGAACAACACTGTCAGTTTATTCATCTTAGTGGCGAGGTGCTCCTTGTCCAAAATTGTGAAATTCATGAGTTTTAATTACAAGTCTGTAGCCGTCGATTTTCGATACATAAGAATGGCCGAGTCGTCCAACAGTTCTCAGACAAGCAACCTTCCGTCCTTCACCATCTCCATCATAAACCTTATGGTTTGGTACATACCCTTCATATGCTCCATGAACTGCTGCTGCCCTTTACTGTAATGTGGCTAAATTAAAAATACTTTGTGAATGCACCTAAAGCACCAGGATGAACGGAGGGGGCACTACACAGTCAATGCTCGTCCATCGAAATCCTCTATGAAAAATTCACCCACAGCTGGTGACAGTGGCAAAACCATGGCTGGTCCACCAGTTAGTTCATAATAATCTACATCGTAGATAAAATATGCAGTCCTCAGGATGTGTCAGAATAGTTTTGGGATCTCAGGAGAGAAATGAGTGGCCATTCCTCTACCGGTATTTTCTTAAGCAACAAAAAATGGAAATTTGTGGTGAGGTCTTATGGGACCAAACTGGTGAGGTCATCAGGCCCTAAGCTTACGCACTATTTAATCTAACTTAAACTAACTTACGCTATGGAGAACACACAGACCCATTCCCGAGGGAGGACTCGAACCTCCGACGGCGGAGCCGCGCGGACGGTGACAAGAGGCCTGAGACCGTCCGGCTACCCCGCGCGCTTTTCTTAAGCAGAGAGGCCACATCGTAGCCGACCATGACCTCACTTAGGGTTATCTTCACCTGACTCATAACATCCATCCATGGCCGACCTCAGATGCCAATGACTGAGACAAATATTTGGCCAACCTGCGTGTAGCAGAGCCGACAACACGATTTGTCTAAGTGGAGGGCAGACCGTACAACCAGGGTGCTCTTCATACTCCTGGTCTAAAATTCTTCACAAGTTCGTCAGAGAGGGCAGAGGTCATTAATAACTCCCCTGTCTTCCTGCTCAGACAGGAACCCAATGAGTACACACCTCCCATAAGTGACTCACTTTTTGCTACAATAGCTGAGAGAATATAACTATTATAGCATCTCTGAGTCCACTAGATAGATGCTTCCCACGTACTGTCGTGTAATGTAGCTCTGTTGCTAAGATCACTGAATAAAAGGAGGACATAGGAAATTAAAGGAAAAATGATCTGCGATGTTAATTGTACAGGAACTCACATTTCAATGGTAAAGTAAATATCCAATAAGAGTGTTAAAGCTTAAGGTTATAGTAAGTTTAATTTTTGCACCTGTAATATCAGTATGTCGGCAGCTATTTCATTATAGTCATACTGTAGCAATACATGACAAGAAAAAACTCCTTAGCATTTCCATAGACATAGGCATTATCTTTGACTGTTGGTGAGTGAGAGATGGTTTGATTTCTTGATTATAATTACGAAGTGCTCGGTCGTACAATGCTTGTGTTTGTGTCAGGTGTGTATTCCTGAATTAACATGGACTGCGCAAAGGAATAGATATTGCTGTAACACTGCCTCCGCATGCGTACTGTAAAAGCCAACGTATAATATTTCCCTTTACCGAACGGGCGAATGATGCTGAAACACGTTTTAGGAAAACAAGGCTACCAGCGAAACAAGCACGAACTTTTCATATTTCTATTTATTTTCTATCACTTTTATAAGATAGTTGTAATTAATTCTGAAGACGAAGGTTTGATTTTTCAAAAGGTGTCAATTGTAATTGCTTTGCTATGTGAAAGTTGGCTTAGCCTACGTATATCATTCGCTTTACATCAATGCTCTTGCTCCATCAATGGACTGGTCTGCGTGGAGACCTGATACGTCAATAAATTTATTACGTCTGAAATCACGTTATAAAATGCACAATGACGTATATATTACTGACCAGAAGCATTATCAATATATGGAAACGAAATACGACTTAGACAATATTTAACAAGAGTGCAGTAAAATGAGCAAACAGGTACCGTTGTGAAACGATAGATAAAGTACAAAATTATGAAAAAAATACCGCACAGAATATGTTAGGAAAGAAGTCTGTGGAACTCCTTCGCAGAAGACGTGACAAGTTAGTAAGACATCTGCGTTGGCATCATGTTTAGTGCCTTGACGATCGAAGCAATAGTAGATATCAAAATTTATAGGTGTAGAGAGTTACTAGAATGTGTAAATCACATTATATCGGCTGCTGTATGCAATACACTTCATTAAAATTATAAAACCATGGAGCTCCATACAAAAAACGTCAGGTCACCATAAAATGTGCTACAGCCTGGGATATGCTAATAATTAGCATTTCAGTCTGATCGCAGAAAGTAGACAGAACCAAAGCCATTCACATTCAGTACATAAGGAATGATTACACAACAGGATTCCTATTCAGAAATCGCATTTAAATGTTGCTCGTTTGCGGAGGATCATGTTATGCCTCATGTAAGAAGAAGTAACAACTGCAAGCAGGTGATACTGGTTTTCATGTTGGTCAGAATCCTGTGACTTCCATAAGAATGCGGAACCCATTTGTTCAGAAGAGCTATAGGCCATGTAGGACCTCAACAGTTCCATGGGACTAGCGCCATGTAAGATTGATTGTTCGTTGGCCGTGAAGGATGGTCAAGCCAAGTCATGCACCATGAGTCAGAAAATGTTCATGTTAGCAGAAAGATAAATAGCGACGCAGGGAATCTGACGGTGCGTGGACCACGACGGCCAGATCGGCGGCTTCTCTTGAGAAAGGCGAGGCAACAGTGGTCTGACCAGCGACAACGCTGAACTGAGGAGTGGCACCACGGCACGCTTTCTTTTGACTCCAGGTTCAGCATACAGAATCATGATAAATGTAACTGGTCCCAAACCTTACGAAATTTTATAATTTAAATTATTCAACACAGTTTTAATCTGACAAGTACTAATTAATTTTGAAACAAACGGGTACTTCCACACTTGTCGACTAGGAGAGGTGCTGGGGCAAAAAAATTAAGAACTATTTTTAAAAAAAGAACTTGTTTATTTTACTACAGCCCCAAAGACTAGTGATTTGAAATCACTATTACATTTATTGGACGCTGGGCACGGTTTCTTTTACCTTTTACTTGCAGAACAATGACAGTTCAAATTTATATTTATGCAAGACCTAGCAATGAAACCAAGACTCAGACACTTAAATAACTTTAGAACGGATTAAAAGATCAACTTTAAAAATTTAAAGCTCTCATCAAATTTGGAATTTATTTAAATAAATTTTAAATTAATATTTTCTAAAATAAATACTCACAATTAGCAACAAATTAAATCACTTTAAAGGTAAGTAGTGCAATGGTAAGAGGTCCTCTACCTTTTACAATAAGCGAACAGCAAGGGCATCATTTTCAAAAGAACTCCGTTCACATGGCGGACTAACATTAGCTTAGGCGATTGGCTGGTACCACTCCTGCCTGCCACCTCTACGGTTGTCAATTTTGCCTTACATCAACACAATTTCGTCACACAATAATAATAGCTCCAGCAAAACAACTACTATCAAGCATGTATGTTAAAAATGCGACGTGAACAGAACAACGTGGGTGCTAGTAACATCACCGTTCCACGAAATTAGCTGATTTAACTGCAGGCTTTTAACTTACTTAACTAGAAAAGGATCTAGGCAAGTTAACTGCCAAACTAAGAGAGAAATTTAAATATTATAAGAAACAAAGCACCCTAATTATTTAGTGCAATTTAAAGCAAGGAATTTGAATTACCAAAAGCATTACTTAAGAAGCTGGACACACTCAACTGACAAACTTAAACATGAATAAATTGCACCTCAGTTGCTTGATGCACTAGACTCTCAAAATTTAATGTCTTCCTGTCCTGTTACTACCTGAGCAGTGGAAGTAAATTTGTACATGGCAACTTGTAGGATCAAGTTCATACATGTTTGCTTTAGCACGAATTTTTAGTGCAGGAATGTAAAAATTCACTGCGACCTTCACCGTTAGCGCCAAAATACCATTCTCTCATACTTACCATTCTCATATATATTAGACACACTACAAGACCCATATGAAGCTGAGCTCCTTCGACAGACTAGTACCAATGACTTGTTCCAGCAACGGTGCCTTCAATGGGAAGTAAACACCAACAGCCCTTCTGAAAGTGCGATCCACTCATGGAACTGAGCCAAGCTAACACTCACCGCTTCCAGACACAGATACAGTATCTACTTCACCGAGTTGGCAGGACCCAACCGGCATAAACAATCGCCCGTCCACACACGCCAGCATACATAGCGGCTTTCTATATGGCTGGTTCCACTATGGTTCTACCTCCTATCTGCAGGAGGAAGCACTCGCTCTTCAGTCGATTCTCTTTTCCTCTCTCTCTCTTACTGCCTGTCTCCGCTATTTTCTCTGTATGTCTTCTCTTTAGCGCCACCGTGCAAACCCTTTTATGAATAGCCGCGGAAGAGTTTCTCCAGCATCCGAGGTGCGGTCTGACTCGGGATATCGAACCCCGATCAAAACTGGAAGCTACATCGACATCCCCACGGCTTAGTATCCATGTGTTGAGGCTGCCAGATTTCATTCGTCATCGTCATACGGGAACAGCACTTGGAGTGATGGTATGAGAAATACAACTGGATAAACAACACTATCAACTCTGGTTCGCACAACCGGTGTTTTTAGACAGCAACTCGACGTGTTAAGATCAGTGAAATGTCCATTTCTTCGAACTGTCTGTAACGTTCTTTAACAAAATAACGCAAGACTTCATGCTGCCAATGCTGTCCGACGTATCTACACGCAGAGGGTGTTCGACTGTTGCCGTAGCCAGCACATCCCCTAGACACTTCGCCCAAAGCAAACGTCCTCATGAGATGTTGAGAGGTTGGCCGACACTACCCCTCCTCCACTACAGTTGAACTTGAGCACATCTCCAATTGTCATCGACGCTCAGTTCGATTTTGTACCTACGAGTTCGAAGTCACTACCGCTTCCAGAGCTGGCGGGTCTGTGTAGTGCATTTCACTTCCTGTATAGCCCCGAAATCACTCACAATTTTAATTTTGAAGTATTCTTGCAGCATCGTATCCAATAAGTGATACACTCTAAGGCAAAAAAGAAGACTCACCACGAAGAAACTATCCGAATAGAATACAAATCAATAGGTGTGACGTACATATACACTCCTGGAAATTGAAATAAGAACACCGTGAATTCATTGTCCCAGGAAGGGGAAACTTTATTGACACATTCCTGGGGTCAGATACATCACATGATCACACTGACATAACCAAAGGCACATAGACACAGGCAACAGAGCATGCACAATGTCGGCAATAGTACAGTGTATATCCACCTTTCGCAGCAATGCAGGCTGCTATTCTCCATGGAGACGATCATAGAGAAGCTGGATGTAGTCCTGTGGAATGGCTTGCCATGCCATTTCCACCTGGCGCATCAGTTGGACCAGCGTTCGTGCTGGACGTGCAGACCGCGTGAGACGACGCTTCATCCAGTCCCAAACATGCTCAATGGGGGACAGATCCGGAGATCTTGCTGGCCAGGGTAGTTGACTTACACCTGGCACCTGGGTGGCACGGGATATATGCGGACGTGCATTGTCCTGTTGGAACAGCAAGTTCCCTTGCCGGTCTAGGAATGGTAGATCAATGGGTTCGATGACGGTTTGGATGTACCGTGCACTATTCAGTGTCCCCTCGACGATCACCAGAGGTGTACGGCCAGTGTAGGAGATCGCTCCCCACACCATGATGCCGGGTGTTGGCCCTGTGTGACTCGGTCGTATGCAGTCCTGATTGTGGCGCTCACCTGCACAGCGCCAAACACGCATACGACCATCATTGGCACCAAGGCAGAAGCGACTCTCATCGCTGAAGACGACACATCTCCATTCGTCCCTCCATTCACACCTGTCGCGACACCACTGGAGGCGGGCTGCACGATGTTGGGGCGTGAGCGGAAGACGGTCTAACGGTGTGCGGGACCGTAGCCCAGCTTCATGGAGACGGTTGCGAATGGTCCTCGCCGATACCCCAGGAGCAACAGTGTCCCTAATTTGCTGGGAAGTGGCGGTGCGGTCCCCTACGGCACTGCGTAGGATCCTACGGTCTTGGCGTGCATCCGTGTGTCACTGCGGTCCGGTCCCAGGTCGACGGGCACGTGCACCTTCCGCCGACCACTGGCGACAACATCGATGTACTGTGGAGACCTCACGGCCCACGTGTTGAGCAATTCGGCGGTACGTCCACCCGGCCTCCCGCATGCCCACTATACGCCCTCGCTCAAAGTCCGTCAACCGCACATACGGTTCACGTCCACGCTGTCGCGGCATGCTACCAGTGTTAAAGACTGCGATGTATGCCATGGCAAACTGGCTGACGCTGATGGCGGCGGTGCACAAATGCTGTGCAGCTAGCGCCATTCGACGGCCAACACCGCGGTTCCTGGTGTGTCCGCTGTGCCGTGCGTGTGATCATTGCTTGTACAGCCCTCTCGCAGTGTCTGGAGCAAGTATGACACACCGGTGTCAATGTGTTCTTTTTTCCATTTCCAGAAGTGTACACACAAGCAAATGATTACAATTTCAGAAAACATGAATGATTTATTCAAAAAAGAGCTTCAAAAACTGAACAAATCTAATAAAGTGTTTGTCCATCTCTGACACGTAAGCGAGCAGCTATTCACCTTGTCATTGATTGATGGAGCTTTTGGATGTCCCTCAGCGTGGATTCTCATTGACTGGAGTAGAGCTGCCTTCAGTGCACCCGTCTTCGAAATGGGCCACTGATGAGCAGCGAAGACCTATCTGGAGACGCCCCAGAAAGCGGGAGGATACCTACTTGAATCTTCCTGGCAGATTAAAACTGTGTGCCCGACCGAGACTCGAACTCGGGACCTTTGCCTTTCGCGGGCAAGTACTCTACCATCTGAGCTACCGAAGCACGACTCACGCCCGGTACTCACAGCTTTACTTCTGCCAGTACCCCGTCTCCTACCTTACGCACTGGAGGGCGAATTGAAAGAATCGAATTACTGTGGAAACTTCGTTCTGCCTGACAATGCAAACATCAAATTTTTATATTGCCCTACCTGATGTCAGCAGAAATATGCTGTCACCTTTCACCCTTGTAATCCTTCACAGTACGATTTTTATCTTAAGTTGTTTCGCCAATGTGGAAACTCCCGTTACTTTAACCGTATTACTGTTACGGGAAAATTTTTAGCGACAATATTTTGTTGTCACTTGCAGTTTTCTAATTCTTCTCATATCAATGTTGCTCTCTTGTGGGTACGAAAACCGTAGACGGTACATGTGAAGGGTTTATTTCAATAGTGGTACAAGTCCAGTCCTCCACTTTTCTGCCTATAATGCTTCTGAAATTAATGATTCAAACAAGCAGAAAAAAAGGTTCATCTCTAGCAAAAAGCCATATGCTTGAATATTTCTGGTACCTCAACTGCAGATTTTTCAGCTCTCATTTAACTTTAGGACTCTGTATACCAAAATGACCAAAAATGGGCTTGTACCATTATTGAAATAAGCCCTTCGTATTATCTCAGTAAATAGGATATATAATAGCTGATACAATGAACTGGCAGTATCCTGTGTTTATAGTCTTGCTGTGTACTGAGTCCCTGTCGGCTCCCGTTGTTTTTATGCAGTTTGTAAAATGCCATTTGAATATGTTTCTTGCGAGTCAAATGGTAGCAGGTATTGTGATCAATATGGACAGGTAGTCGAATAAATACCTATCAAAACAAGTATATTAGTAACAGAGGTGTGTTTGCTGAAACGCTTGCCTACACGGCTACAGAAAAATCCATTTTCAGATCTCGATATTCTTCAATATAACTTCGAAAAACCTCTGAAATGTACGATCTTCACAAGCTTCTGTCCACGAATGGCGAGTAGGGTAATTCTTTGTGGAACAGTGCAGCGGTGTGTACAGTCTAATTTTCATTATCACCGAATTTTCTATTTTTCCTGTTGCAGAACATGAGCAGAGAAACTAAAAATGGTTTGCAAAAGGATGAACAAACTAGTGTTTCTTCTCACAGTACTTATGCATTTCTATTGCAGTAAATCTTATACGTCAGCTTTTAATTTATTGAAAGTCTTTCTAAACACGAAGGTTTCGCTGCCCTACAAAGAATTAGAATCTGAGAAATAGCCTACAATACACCTTCTGTTGCCGTGAAAGGTGACTTCATGGCAGCAGGTGTCTCAGCAGGGAAGCCTCTGGAAGAGGACCCTTAAGCAAACGCTTCAAATTAGACTTAGATGAAAAGTTACTTGATCAGCCTTACAATGAAGTAGCGACGTTCAAAAGGACACCATTTCGCCATTTAAAACTGAATTTTTGAAGATAAGAAGGATGAAGGCATGGCAGTGATAAGACGTAAAATCGATTTATTGCTGTATTAATAGTCCCGACTGGTCATTTCCAAAGGGAACTACCGAGTGGAAGTCGAAACGAAGCGATTATTAGTCTCGTAGGGTCAGATTAGGTGTTGTCTCGTCTAATACACGGGAAAAATTTATCAGATCCAACGACCGAATCTGTGAGCGATCTTAGCGGAGCCGTGAATTTCAATGAATTAGATGACGTACTTTCAACAATGAAAGGTAGATTTTATTTTTAGTAAACTTTTACATTCACAGTGGAACTAACATTTATGCTGATCTGCAAAATAACGTGTTAAAAAGCTTTTTTTTTTCAATCAGGCCAAAAGCATTATAGCGTAAAGGCTTGTGCTAGCTACGTAGAAGGAATCCTTTCACCAATTTGCACAAAATGTCCCTTACCAGCAAAATTTTCGAATTGTACTTTGTGGGCAGGTGCCGACGACAGGCCTACTGTGACACATAAGTTGGAGAGATATTTAAACTAAATCTGTAAAATAGAAGAAACTATTGCTTCTGACTGGAGGACGACCGAGCAAAATTTCCAGACTCTTCGGCTGGCCAGAAAAATATCGTATGTACAATGATGCAGCTCCACTTCTGAGTAAATTTTAGTTGAACCTGTTTCATTCTCCGCGCAATACGATTATTTTTAAACTGGGAGAATGTTGATCCGGTATGTATTACTGAAATGTGTATGTGTGCGCTTCCTAAAGGTAACAGGTATCTGTTACCTGCTAGTGCAATTTTGCCAACAGTAGTAGCTTACGCAAAAAGGTAGAGAGGTTGAATTTGACTGTGAGGGAACATTCTGAGGAAGCAGTCGTGTTTAGTTTGACAAGTAGGTGCCGGGCTCACGTCCTGTGGCAACTTCCTCTACGGGTAAGCGAGGAGCGGTTTCCGTTCGTCTAGTACGAAGGCACTTTACTGCTGATGCTGAATAAGGACGGACAAGTTGTCGGAAAGTCTGCAGATGGCGGTACTTGAGTTTACTTTGTGTATCACAATCATCTTTAACAACAAAATTTAGGATGTTACGGAGGAGATAGCGCTAATTATCGTATAAGTAATTTTGAATATGAATTTATCACTACTCTTACGATTTTGAGGGTGAGTACTTCTTATGAGTGTTTTGGCTACCATCGGGTATTCAGCGTAAGGAAAATTAATTCTCCGTTAAATTTATAAATGAAGAACTGCTTTCATTGTGTACAGACGATTCGCGGAGAATAATTGTGCGAAGTCTGGAACTGAATTTCGTATTTTTCTTAGACTTCGCGAACTAGAAAGTTAGGGCTTTGTTCAGATAGTACGCAACAGGGGCGGTAATAGTAACTGTGATCTTTCTTCCGTTACTCATCAGTAAATTCTTTCACCCTCAGTGGTTGTATCACATTTGTGCCGTTCTCAGAATTTGAGGTAAGTTTTCTCGTGAAACTCGAGGGGGTTCTTCACATACCTGCGTGTTGAACCATGTGACGCCCAGTCCACTTCGAAAGTAATTTTCTGCGAAATAACGGATAGATTTAAAATTGCAGAATAAAGTGAGCACATACAGGGATATATTATTGTACTTTATTTTGAAGTTATGTGACTAGTATTCCCCGCGACTTCAGTCTTTAACTGTGTTCCGCCTCCTCTCTCAGAAATGGTTCAAATGTCTCTGAGTACTATGGGACTTAACATCTGAGGTCATCAGTTCCCTAGAAATTAGAACTACTTAAACCTAACTAACCTAAGGACATCACACACATCCATGCCCGAGGCAGGATTCGAACCTGCGACCGTAGAGGTCTCGCGGTTCCAGACTGAAGCGCCCCGAACAGCACGGCCACACCGGCCGGCTCAGAAATGGTTCAAATGGCTCAGAGCACTATGGGACTTAAGGTTTGAAGTCATCAGTCCCCTTGAACTTAGAACTACTTAAACGTAATTAACCTAAGGATATCACACACATCCATGCCATAGGTAGGATTCTAACCTGCGACAGCAGCGCGATTCCGGACTGAAGCGCCTAGAACCGCTGGGCCACCGCGGCCGGCCCTCCTCTCTCGAGTATGCAGTGGTGCATCGGTGGTGAATGATTAATTTCATTTTCATCCCTTTGTTAATGAACTACCGTGTGATTACGAAATTCCTGTCCCAGACATTGCGTTTTTGTGAACATCCACTGATTATAGTCAGTGTAGATATTCTGGTATCTTTAATTTTTATGTATAGTACAGATCATAACTATGCATAATGTTTAAGTATATAGTTTCTTTATCCATTGTAATGAAATGAAATATTTTAGTGAGTAAATAATTGTTCTGGAATGTTTACAAAATACGCAAGACTTGCACATATGAGAACCCATCCAGTTAATTAATGCATTTAGGAGATAATAAGATAGATTTCCCATTAGTAATGTCAGACATGATACCATAACCCATTTGCTGAATTTTTTAAAAAAATGAAATAAAGTTATCAATTGACATTTTATAAAAAGGGCATTATTATGTGCGTTAAATTAAATCAGATGGCGACCGATCGCAAGATTTTACAGTTCAGAATTACCAGGAACCTTCCAAATGGAGCAAACGGACTTGTCTGACGCGACAGGTGGGCCAAATTTATTTAGCTAGGTTTGCAAACTCTCGCCATCTGCCACTTGCGTATTACAGAACTCTGAGATATTTTTAAACATGAGGTGGTATTATTTCGCGACACACACACTTGATTATCGTTCATGTTACGTGTTAAAATCGAAAAATGGAGGAATAATGTGGAAGTTTAAAAGGAATTGCCTCAGATTCAAACGCTACAGCGCACAAGAGCGAATTCAGGCAGCAGGTCAGTTTAGTAGCACAGGATTTTTGTTTACTTATTTCTAAATGAGTAATTTTTTGCCACAGCTTTCTTCCACAAGAGCTGTTAGGGTAAGAGGAGTATAAATGCAACACGTATAGCTATATTAAGTTCAAATGGTTCAAATGGCTCTAAGCACAATGCGACTCAACATCTGTTGTCATCAGTCGCCTAGAACTTAGAACTAATTAAACCTAACTAACCTAAGGACATCACACACATCCATGCCCGAGGCAGGATTCGAACCTGCGACCGTAGCAGTCGCGCGGTTCTCTATTAAAGTTATTGCTTTCGTAATTATACCATTTTGGCCAATTTAAAATTGTGGTATCTCAAATACATTCCAGATCAGAGCACATTTTAATAATTTGCCAAGTAAGCTGCCTCCAGGTAACATATGTCTGTTTCCACCTCAAACACTGTGTATGGAGCTGACTGCAACAGCTAATTAGCCACTAAAGAGAGTTCATAAAACATGAAAAAGATGCGAAAAGAGACAAGTTTAGCCGGAAAGAACATCGAAGACGCAGAAAGATAATGAATGTAGTGAGATCAGATTACGTATTATCGAAATTTCTGAAATTGTGATCCCAGATACATCGGATATTATTTCGCTACCCGGTATTGCCGAGTTCCGAGAGGGCTTTTTTATTGCAATACTGTTTTTCTATGTTGTAATTATGTGTTTCTGAGAGACTTGCGTTCTTTACTAGCACAACACACTAAGCACTTAGAACATTATCACCGCCGACCTACTGTCGATATAAACCCGCCCAGGTGATAGCAGGGTCAGACCTGGCAAGGAATGACTGCTAGCCAGATACACACACGGTGCATGTAGTATTCGTGAGGGTGCTCTCTGTGTGTGCCATAGTCAGTGAACGACGGTGAAAGGTTTTCCTTCCTGGCCACTCAGTTATCTTCCAATGCTAATCTATATGAGTTTGAACGAGGGCAGATTGTGGTGGCCCGGAGACTCAACACCAGCATTTCGGCTACTGCACTATTTCTCGTGTACTCGAGGAGTGTTGTGATGAAACCAAGGTGAAACCAAGTCCAAATGTAGTGGGACTGGGTGGCCACTCCTCAATACAGATGTCGGATATCGTAGGGTGCGCAGACTGGTGAAACAGGGCAGGCAGCGAATTGTGGAAGAAAATCATCAAATTTAGTGTTGGGCAGAGTACGCAGTGCAGCGAACACTACTAACGATGGGCCTCCGCAGCCGACCATACTTGCAGGGGTCAATATAAACATGACATTGGCAACTACGACTGAAGTGGGCACGTGACCATCGACAATGGACGTTGGCGCAGTGATGGAGCGTTGCATGGTCTGAAGAATCACAATACTGTCTTCATCACGCCGATGAGACGGCGCGAATCTGTCGTCTTCCTAGGCGACAGCTTCTTGACACCTGTACTGCGGGACAGAGACAAATTGACGGCGGTTCCATTACGCCCTGGGGAACATTCGGCATCCACGTGTCCAGCGAAGCTCGTGCAAGGCACCAGGACAGCTGATGTGTATCGTACGTTGGTTGCACACCACGTACATCCCTTCATTACGATCGTGTTTCCCGACGGAAGTGACACTTTCAGCAAGATAATGCGCCATTTCACAAGGAAAGTAGTGACCTAGAGTGGCTCGAGGAACATAGTGGCTGGTTCAAGTTGATGTGCCGGCACCCCAACTCGCTGGACTTGAACCCTATTAAACACATCTGAGATGTGATTGGCGTCAGAGCTCATCGGCCGAGCAGTTCTACGTGCTTCAGTCTGGAACCGCGCGACCGCTACTGTCGCAGGTTCGAATCCTGCCTCGGGCATGGATGTGTATGATGTCCTTAGGTTAATTAGGTTTAAGTAGTTCTAAGTTCTAGGGGAATGATGACCTCAGATGTTAAGTCCCGTAGTGCTCAGAGCCATTTGAACCATTTGAGCCATTTGAAGTATTCAGAGCTCATCAACCCCTCCCCGGAGTTTATGAGAATTAGGAGTCTTGTGTGTGCAGATGTGGTGCCAACTCCCTCCAAATCCTCATTACTTCCAGGCCACGACGCATCGCACCGTAGAGGGAGACCAAAGGGTGACATACCGGCTGTTAGGTAGGTGCTCGTAATGTTCTGGCTGATAATGTACATGCACAGAAAGAGCCCGTGGTAATGTCACACACATTCAAGGGTGATGGAGACGGCTAGGTGTATCATTTTGAAGTAATATACCCTGGTATGGGGACGACCATTTCGAAAGTTACAAGCGAAAATATTTCCGGTACCTCTGAAAGTGGAATATAGGTATCGGTACTGTTGTTGTTAAGGTTGTTGGATAGACAGCTTCCAGAGATGGTAGCGTACACCAAATAAGACAACAGGTTCAGCAAACAAGGGATCTGGAATGCATACCGTAAGAGCTATGAACACTAGTTCCGCTTCGATACTGAAATATTTCTAGTCATCAAGTGCTCATAGCTCTTAAGGTATGCATTTTGGAGCCCATATTTACTGGACGATTTTTTCTTGTTTTTGTCCGTACTATCATCTCTGAACGCTGCCTTCTCTGCAGTCTCAGTAATAACAGCGTCGGTACAAGTATTCCACGGTCAGATGTATCATAGCAATTTTCGCTTATGTCTTTCGACTCAGTCGCTTCCAGACCAGGAACCTTACCTCAGAGCTTTGAAGTTTTCATACATTCTTTATCGTAAACCGAATGGGAAGCAGGTACTGAGCCATATGCATTTCCTTTATGGGTAACTACACATTGCAGACTACGTTGTTGTTGTTGGGGTCTTCAGTCCAGAGACTGGTCTGATGCAGGTCTCCATGCTCCCCTACGCTTTGCAAGCCTTTCATCCCCAAGTACCTACTGCAACCTACATCCTTTTGAATCTGCTTAGTGTATTGGTCTCTTGGTCTCCCTCTACGATTTTTATCATGAAGCTGTCCTCCAGTACTTATTTAGTGATCACTTGGTGCCTCATAACATCTCCTACCAAATGATCACTTCTTCTAGTCAAGTTTTGCCACAAATTCCTCTTTTCCACTATTCTATTCAGTACCTCCTTATTAGTTATGTGATCCACCAATCTAAGCTTCAGCATTCTTCTGTATCACCTCATTTCGAAAGCATCTATTGTCTTCTTGTCTAAACTATTTATCGTCCATGTGTTACTTCCATACAGGGCAACACTCCATACAAATACTTTCAGAAAAAACATCTTAACACTTAATTCTACATTCGATGTTAACAAATTTCTCTTCTCCAGAAATGTTTTCCTTGCCATTACATTTTATATCCTCTCTACATCATCCATCATCAGTTATTTGGCTCCCGAAACAGCAAAATTGCCGCAACAGAAAAACTCATCAGACTACTATTTGGAGAGTCTATAAACTACACTCACTGAATTACATTAGAGGTGACGTTGAAGAAATCAGTAAACCCTGAATTTCACAACAAGAAACCGTATGGTCTCATTCTTTAAGGAATTTTACTAATTTTTTTGTTCTATTTTTGTACCAGGATAATGATGCTCCTTGTAGTAGAAGATGTTTTGTTTCAGTCTAGAACCAGACAATGTCGTGCCTTCTTTTGTCAGATTCAGGTCGCGAGCTGTCTTTAAGTGCGTTTTGACTAAATAATTCTGGTGCAAAAACTCCTCCCGGCCTATGATCGCCACCATCATCGCATTTATTTTCTGAGCTTGTCTCCTGTTGCAAATCTTCAGAATCGTCAAACATACAAAAATAACAATTATTTCCATGATTTTGCGGCTACCTTCATGCAATGGGAATTGCAAAAGGCATTGATCTCCTTTTCCCATTTTTCCACAGTCTCTGTCCTTCAACATATCCACGGCATACCTCGTGCAGAACGCACACTTTGTCTTGATCATGTGTTTGCTTGGCAATTACGTAGCTACCACATACAGAAGAGAATATTTTTGGATTATTGGAACGATTGCGAAAACTAGTTTCTAATAATCTGCAAAACAGCATTTAACAGCACAAATATAACGTAACAACACTACAGCATGTCACAAATCGGCTATTGTTTACCGCGTAAGAGCCAGATGGATGCGACAATTGAAATCAACTACTACATCTTAGCATAACAAAATTTCCCTTACAACTGCAATACAATTTTCTCTGTGAATCTTTGGATTAAATTAAAAATCAGTTTCCTTGCGTTATGAAAAACCTGTAAGTGATGGAAATAACTAATTGCAGATCTGAAACCAACGCAAGGAAGTACTTCAGGAACAGCGAAAATTACTCAAACATCAAAATTCATGTTGCATTGTGTAGAGAGGTTGCAAGACATATGGGTGAATAGCACATCGGAGATTATAAAATAAGTCAGGTTTCTTAGATACACTGTATTTAGCATGTATCATCAGCAATGCAGTGACAATGTTCTCACACGCAACACAGGACAGCGAAATGATGTCATGTCGCCTCCGCAGAACCATACCGTGAATTTGATAGTCGTCGTTTTGTTTGTGGTGCGACAGAAACACATCTTTATCAAAATGGTTCAAATGACTCTGAGCACTATGGGACTTAACATCTGAGGTCATCAGTCCCCTAGAACGTAGAACTACTTAAACCTAACTAACCTAAGGACATCACACACATGAATCCCCGAGCCAGGATTCGAACCTGTGACCGTAGCGGTCTCGCGGTTGCGGACTAAAGCGCCTAGAATCGCTTGGTCACCGTGGCCGGCACACTATTGTATCGAGAATGCACGAATAAAAGTGAATCGCAATCGATTTCGCAGTCGACGACTGACTCCTGTGTCTTTTCTGAGATCTAGATACAAATCCCAATTACAATTTTGTTACAGTGTTTTACGACATTTAAAATTAGCGCCATAACTCTTATATATCTGTATTCGTGATTAGATCTAAACAGGGGGACTTTCTTGGCTTCTCTGTTGTTTTTCTTAATGTGTCCGCAAGGTGTGGCTGCATCAGGCCTTCACTGTGGTCGAGGCAGAGTTATACGCAATTTGACGGCACTGAAGCATATGGTATATGTTGCGAGTGCCAAATTTCTCGTCTGTTTCGGCTCCCTGAGTGTAGTTAACTCTCTACAAAACTTGCACCCAGCACAGTAAGTAGTCCATAATAACCAGGACGCATTTTTCGACCAACAAAGTGTGGAGAAACGGCATTCATTATGGTGGATTCCAGGGCGTATCGATACTAAGGGGAAAGAAATGGCAAATGTAACAGCCAAAGAGGCGTATTGCGATACTCGGCTACTTCAGTGTGAAGCATCCTCCTACATACTGTCATCTCATTGTTGATGTACAGAGTCTTGTGTAGATGGGAAGAAGACTGGCTGTCAGTGGAAGACAATAATACATGGTGTTCATCCCTCCAACCACACAAACGAGATGAGGTTCTTCTTAATCAGTTTGGCAAAAACCACAGCCTTATGACCTTCCAAGGGTTGATTTTGTGGCTTATGGGTAACAATGCGCCACATTTTGGTGGATTTCCTTATGTTTAGACAATAGGGTAGAAGCTAATTCACCTACAGACTTTGTCCTCACATTAACTTTGAGTGACACGAACGTGTGGTGACTTTAAAGTCTCCACTAAATGTTCCACTGTAACTCACCACTTGCATCTTACTATTCATTGAGTGGCAGCATATGGAGGGTTATTTACTTTCACTAGCCGGAGCATCTTTTGAATATTATTATTTCTTTTGTTCCAGCCTGCTATGATGGCATATCCTGTCCACATTTGCTCTTATTTTTCTTTGGCAACGTAACCTTGTCTGTATAGTTTTGCACGTTATTTGAAATAGATTTAGGCCCATCTACATTTTAGGAATAATTCCTTAGCTGATTGAATTTATTAAGGTCGCAATGGATAACGTTATGGTTTTCTATGGGGCAGTCAGAGAAAGCTACGAACCGTTAGCTAAACTTGAGCCAAGCACTTTTGATTTTAGGAGCGTGATCATCATTACTACAAATGTGACACTGTTTTCAGACGTATTGAAAGTAAATTAACGATCACGGCAATAGCTTCAAATGATACAATATTTATTCTTGTCTAATATTTCGCATGTTAACAGTAATCGTTTTGTATTTAATAGATCGACAAAACATTCCTGGTACATTTATAAACGATCCTATGGCTTTCTCATGCGAGAATAACAAGCTACGTTGGCTCTACTCTGTAGAATCATTTGTATTTATTAGATGGACAAAATATTCCTGGGACAATTATATACGATCCTATGGTTTTCTCATATAAGAATAACAAGCCACGTTGGCCTTAATCTGTAGAGTGCTGTGGGGTGGGAAAATCTGGGGAGCACTTGGTCACTGCTCAAGTTTGTAACACAGACATTCACAAGTAATAATTCACACGGCAAACAAAATGTCGACAGCATTTATTAGTGTGAAGTATTGTAGGCACCTCTCGGCTGCCATCGAGCAGGATTTTGGTGGCTGCATTTCTTTGCGTGAAGCGTTTGGAATAAAATCGATTCATCTTGCCGAATATACTACGCTTGGTACAGTTTTATTGATAATTTAAAATGCCCCACACAAATAAAATAAAAAGGCAGACAGTAACTTTTAAGGCTTGCACTTTGAATCTATAGAACGCGTGGTCGCGCCTAAGGGAAATCACACTCTTACGATACTGATTAACTGAACCAAGGCCGGCCGGGATGGCCGAGTGGTTCTAGGCGTTACAGTCTGGACCCGCACGACCGCTACGGTCGCAGGCTCGAATCCTGCCTCGGGCTTGGATGTGTGTGATGTCCCTAGGGTAGTTAAGCTTAAGTAATTCTAAGTTCTAGGGGACTGACCTCAGAAGTTGAATCCCATAGTGCTCAGAGCCATTTGAAGGATTTGAACTGAACCAAAAAATAGTAACCAGAACCCAAATGGTAATTCAAAAAATGGAGAAAAATTTTTGAGATTCACAAATTATTATTAACAGATTCATATACCTGTTGTCCCTTGTTCGACACAGACGTTCTGAGGGAACGTTTGGTCGCTTACCTGTCTTCAGAACCACTCCACCTGTAACCGTCACACGGAGATCTCTCCAAACCGCCCGAGATGGTGGGGGAGGCCCATGACCAACCTCTGCTAGGAAAATGTCTTGCTTTACTCATCTTTGGCCAAGCCCTCCTGTTCCTGTTCTCTGCCTTCAACCGGCACCTTTTAGGTTGGTAGATGATTAAGGAATGCACGACTTCCCTGGTTGGTTTGCTACTGCATTCATATCATTCACACTTGACCACACATTTTCAGGAAGACTGAAAACTGTAAATCAGGACACAGGACGTGCACGTAAGATTGATACAAGGAAATGTGTAGACCAGGCATGTGGTTGTTGGGGCTGAGATTAATTAGTTGCATCACTCATTTTTTTTAATCATGTAACGACACCTATTGTGATGTTACACCACTTGTTCCAAAAACTTCTTGTGAATAGCTTTTACTGTGTTATTAAGGTGGCTGGACCATTGATGTCTTTTGTAAGCGATCAGCCAACCACTTACACCTGTCTCATTCTTTTAGCGATCCTCTTGGATTAATTTTGTTTTCATTGACCGTACTTATGCTACCTTAAGGAATGTGGGGTAGTGTCGTTGTGCTGGAGACCGTGAGTGAAATTTGGAGAAAGTGAGTATAATTTTAAGTCGGTTTGACTCTTCTGTGCTTTGTAACGTTTTAAACGTTTCCTAACGACGTTCTTTTCTACTAATTTTCGGTAGGACACTGGTGACCTCGCCGTTATGCACCCATAAACACACACACACGCAGACACACACATACACACACATACACGCACACACACACACACACACACACACACACACACACACACACACACACATCCACAAGCACACGCACACATACACATATGCACAAATAAAGCTCAACGACTGACTTTGAGTAGCTAGCAATGTCACTGGATCATGGAATGTGACTACGTGGGTAGATGAATTCCAGTTTCCAGCTGCATCGAGCTGACAAGTGTGTGACATTATTGTGACGTATGCTTCATAAAGCTGTGGATCCTCCGTGTCAGGAGGGCTGTAACCATTCAGCAGGTGATCCATAGTCTGAGCTTTGATCACAAGTACACAATTAGCTGCCATTATCCACCTGCAGGGACATAACATTACTGCTGGTCATACGCATCTCTTATAGTACCTCGATGGGGATCCCATATTACAAGAACATGACAGTGCGTCGTGTCACTATAATTTGTTTGCACTGAAGTGCCGTAATGAACGCTTTAGCGACTTCAAGATCATGGTTGTGTCTGCTCAGCCCCTCTCCATATCACCTGAATTTATCCAACCGAAGATCTGTGGAACACTGTCGATACCCGTTGACTTCTGCATCCTCAGCGCTGTTTGGTTTCAGGTTATTTTTTTCCTTTTGTTGTCTGAGTACAGCTCTACATTGTTTTCGTCCTTTGTTTGCACAGCAAATTTTTCTCGTTTCGACGTTGGCTACCTTAATATGACCTTATTATCAGGTTTTTTGGCACTATTCATATACGAGAGTATAGTCAGATTACAGAATTCGTGATAAATTACCGAAGCCCGTCAATGTGTAGAAACGCGCACATACAAGGCTAACTGAGTGCGGCAGTGCAAGATACGTGGATAAACATCTCTTTACAACGATTTATAGATCTCGGAAAAAAGTGATTTCACTTGTTACTGAAGCTTAGAAGGCTCGCACAGAAATGACTTGGTATTGCCATCACATGTAGTGCCTGCCTGTAACTACTTGTCAATAAGCATATTTGCCAAATATTACAGACAAGGATATCGGGTTTATTCCATTCTGTGGTCTGAACTCTGCTAGCTAATGATGAAAACTCGCAAAATAACGGATACCAGCGACGACGCCACACAGGTGAACGACTGTGAAAAGCGCAGCTAACTAATTTTTGACTCTGCTAGCATCATTCATAAACGCCGGTATTTTAGTCGGGGCGAGTTCATCATTTCTTTCAGCGTTTCTACTTTTAATGATGTTGTACTCAAGCATTTCGAGCATTTGGAGCTAAAACTTACAGTTTTAAAAACAATAATGAATATTAGTTTATGACTTATGCTACATCATTGTCACATTTTTGGGTTAATTATCCACTTGATGGAATAAATGTTCGTTTTGCTCACATTACTTTAGAAAAAAATTAGAACATACCTCTGAAGGTCATTATTAAAAATGTAGCACATTGCAGTAACCACATGTTGGATACCTAATCCTTACTGTAGTGCTGTTTCTGAAGTGCAATTTATTGCCTTAACAAACTGGTAACCTGTACCTACTGTCAAAGAAAATTCGTGTGTAATGAAATCAGCTGCCGACAGAAATTTAAAAATTGCCTTGTTTCTCCAGTTCAGTTCAAACAATTGTCTTCAGATAATTTAACCAATGCTCTTCAGCATGGCAGTCAAATACACGAACTTCCGCTCGCTCGCCACTGATTGGCTGTCGATCAATGGCTTTAGCTCGACAATGATCACTTTGCGACCCGTGATAATTGGCAATTTTTGCTAGAGTCTGTGTCGCATACACAGTTCACAGCAAATTATCTGCATTTCTTCTGCTCACTATGTGCCAGTAATGGGCGTCTCAGCAGTGCTGTGAAGCGGCAAACAAGTACAAACGGAAGACAGAGAAGCATGCATGATCAAGCATTGGTTGTTCCTCGAACATGTAGACATCGGACAACGAATATTTGCTTGTTTTGGTCCTCTTTCTCGTTGTGATTAAAGAAAGTAAAAACAACAAATACGAAAAGCAAATGGGGTGGTTGATAAGTCGTATAAAGACTCGAACACTGGTTAATTACATGCAAAACTAATTCTCCAGTTCAATTACTCTGTGCGTTGAAGAGATGTAATCCACGCGATTCGTACAAATACTTCAGGATCAAAGAACAAGGACGTTTGAACCACCTCTGACCTTTAGCGCAGTTGATACAGGAAAGGAGTAATGACGCGACACGCAAGACATAGCAGCATTGTGACTCACGAGCTTAAAGATGCTTGTCGGCCTGAAAAAAGCGTTCACACCACTATGTAATACGATAGTGCTGACTTATGGTTTCAATTTCTTCCCGTCCTAGATTAATATCTTTTCATAATCTCTCCTCGCCTTTTGTTTATTCTGTGAGACTATCACTTTTTACATATGATACATTTGTCCAGCACAAGGACAGTTTCTTCTTATTTTCGTATAACATTTCAGCATCCCTCTTTACCTCACCGCTACAGCCGCTAGATTTAATGCAAGTGAAACATCGTTGGCTTCCATATATTGGAATAGAATTTCTTGCAGTCTTCGACGGATTTACTTTAAAGGAATTTTATCCGTAGTGGATGCTGTCGAACTCCGTGATTGTTCCTTTATGGGGCGTAGAAAAATATCCGCTACCAGTCATAATAAATGGTTATTTATTCGTCATACGACTGGTTTCGGGCTTACGCCCATCTTCAGGTGTTCATACATTCATGTACAAGTTTTTACTTTTGGAGATCACTGTATAAATACAAAAAAAAAATATTTTCTGGTGACTACACAGATACAAGTGGAAAAATTGTAAGTGGTAAGGCAGCATTTGATGAAAATATATCTATACTTACATAAAGTTGAAGCACCATTATTACAGTTATGCTGTGGAGATAGTTTTGCCACTTACACACTTATGGTCATTTCCACGTCCATATTTCAGTTTTACCAAGTATAGCTTCATATTGCACTATTAACATGTTCACTTGTGAAATACACTATGTTTACATACAAACGTGGGCTATGGTCAAACAACTTAGATGTAGCAGATGTTGCTCATACAGAAACTTGTAGGTTACTGTCAAAGAACTTAGCCACAAGAAGTGCAAGGGTGGAACATAAATAGAAATTTGATACACATCATGAATTTTTTTCACATTTTCGTCGGAGAGCTTAGATCTAGAAAGCACAGTCTTGTTATATATATGAAATTACTCAATGCTATTACAAATTAAGAAATAGCACCTAGAACTGTTTTGAGCCACACTGCTGTCAGAGAAATTAGATCTAGGAGGTACAATAATGTTACACACATGAAATTTTGAAAGCTATTACCCATTATACAACGCCAGTTACAGCTTGTGCTTACAATATGACTGTTACAAATTACAGACTACTACATCGAATTTCTATAGAATATTACTTTGTTATTCTATCAGAGGATAATTATTTTCTATTTTTGAATATTTCATGAAATATGTGAAGATAGGATTTGTTTGCAAGTTCCACTTGTTCGTTGAGAACAAGGTCTGGTGAGTTAGAGCTGTGGATATAAATTTCTAGCTCTTCAAGCAGACAGATATTCTTTCCTTTTCTCACAGTGTGTAGTATTTGTAGGTTTTCTGTAATGGCGGTGGTTGAGTGACCATGGTCTTTTAGGTGCATTGCAAAGGTGGATTTACTTTATATTGCTCTACAATGAAGATTACCTCTTAACTGAATACTGCTTCTAAAAGTTTGCACAATGTTGGCACACATGTTCACAAATGTGGTCGCTTGACATCTTGCACTATTTCCCAAAAGTAACGCCTCTGTTCGTATTTACTTCAGTATCATCCAATTCGTTAAAACTGGGCACGAAGAACTGCGAGGATAAGTAATATATGTCTCCAGGTGGCTGCAACAACTGTTATAATAATAACATTATAGAAAGTAATTTTTCATGATGCATTCGTATTGTAATATACGACAGTGATGAAAACATGCATATGTATAAATTTCTAACACACTGCAGCAGTTGCTAACGCCTTGAAGACTAGTAGGTGACGCAAGTCTTACAAACACGTCAGTTAGTTCTAACCAAATAAATTCGTCCTGTGGTCATTGATGGGCTGAATTTACAGCGTACCCAGTTTGGAGCTCTTTCCTGTTAGTGAGCATTCTGAGATAGCTTATCACGTTTTTTGATTTGTTCACAGTCTTCAGTCTTTCATCATTTTAGAGTGATTTTCCGAGTTCTTTTAAGAATACTCTCCTTCTTTTCAGTTTGTTTTTTCTCCAATTAAGGTCTACTTAAATCCATAGAACATAAACATTGCAAGCAGGAAAGTTTATTATGCTGTAGAAAATGATTTGTCTTTCGCTTGCCTCTATAAGTACGTATTAGTTGCTCGAATGTACAGACAGCGCCTTTAGTTCTGTTATAAACATTTCCGTGTCTTTTCCATCTCTGTCCCTGATCTGGCCATCGTAATGCATTTTAATGTTCAGTAAGAGTTTTTTGTCTTTCTTTCGCGTGTAATGTGCACAGTATTACCATTCGTGGAGTAATAAAACAAATAAATAACTTCGCTGTTCGTTGTTTACTGTGGAAGTTATCGCGATCTTCCATATCGTTCCCAGCTGTGGCACTTTACACTTTAATTAATGGTGTCTCACGTCAGAAACATAAATTGTAGGTTGTATTCTGGTCTCTTGCTCCACTGGTCAGTTCAAGCGCAACCGCCCTACCTTGCTGACCGACTTACTTGTTGACAGGTCATTAACTAATGGAATCATCAAAACCCTCACACCCAAAACAGTTACTCGTATGGTCTTCACGTAATACCATTATATAAAAACATTAAAGTATGCTAACGACCATGCTGTAATATCCACGTCAGGAGAAAAATTACCAAAAAAGTATTTAAATTTAACTAAACTGGTGAAAAACTGTAATTTCAAAATAGCTATGGAAAAGACAAAACTAATACTAATCGGAGAATAACAAAACGTGAGATCAAAAATATTGATAGAGAATGAAATAGCCGAGCAAGTAAGACATTTTAACTGGTTGTGTTGCGACACTTTTTTCATCGTGACTAAGATAGAAACAATAATGCAGAAAAATTTCAGGGTTTATCTCGAACAACAGAACATTACACGAAATAGACAACTCGAATTCTATAAGAACTAGCTCTTCCATTTCTACTTTACAGACTTGGGACTTGGACAGCAAAGAAAGAACACTGACATCAGAAATGGAATTCCTAGATCAGTTAAAGGATGTAAACTAGAAGAGATATTAAGGAACAAAGACATTAGAAAAGAGCTGAAAATGATTTCAGTAACAGAAAAATGTCAACACATGCCGGCATATATAGAACGAACATGCAAACAGATTACAACAAGGTGCATATTATAAAAATGTTTTGCAATAATACGCAAAGAAGAAACGGACGTATGTTCGCCCAGCAAACGATAAAAGTAAAAAGCTGAAACCGGAACATGTTCCTCGAAGCTACTCCAAGAATGTAAATGATGTAGAGCAGGGCTAGTCAACTAGTTTTACCTGCCACCCATTTTTGTATCTCTCTCGGTACTCAAATTTTCTAACCGCCCACCGGTTCCACAGTAATGGGAACAGGGAAGTAACTTCATAAAGTTAACAAAGCAGAGTTACAGCAAGTTGAAGCCTATCGTAATCTCTGGTGACGAAAGACAGATTATTATTACGCAAAGCCTGTGAATGAAAACGGCGAAGCTGGTGGAATGTTCATGTGCTACTGTCTTGAGCACCCACGGAAGAGACAGAAGAACCGGGAAGCTACCACTGGACGCTAAATGGTTAGACGTACACGACTCTTCGCAGAATGTGGGGTTCGAAGTCTTATCTGCTCTGTAAAGTTGGACAGATTGTGATCTGTGGCATCCCTTCCGAAAGGACACAATGCCGGTGCACGCACAAGTGTTTTGGAGCATACTGTTCGTCGTACAGTGTAGAACGCGGAGCTTCAACGCAGACCATCCCTACGTATTCTCATGTTGAGCCAACGACATCGTCAACTACGGTTGCAGTGGGCACGTGTCCATCGGGATTCGACCGTCAACCAATGGAAACGTGTTTGCTCTTCGAGTGAATCACATTCTTGCTACGCTAGGACAGGGGTCATGTCCACGAACGCCGTCATCGAAGAGAAAGGCAGCTCGAAACATGCAGCGTGCCACGGACGCAGGTTGGTGGGAGCAGTATTTTACTGTGGGAACACTCTCCTGCGAATGCGTCGGACCTGGGGTAGTAATTGAAGGAACGGCGACAGATGCGAACCAAATGCATTCCTTCACGCTATGCCATCTTTCAGCAGTGTAACTGTCCGTGTCTCTGAACCAGAGCCGTGCTACAGCGGTTTCAGGAGCAATACAGTGAACTCATGTTGATGTCTCTGCGACCAGACTCACCTTATGTAAATCCTATGGAACACATCTGGGTCCCTATCGGACGCCATCAGCATGTACACAAATCAGCGGCATGTTACTTAAGCGAATTACATAACCTGTGCGTAAACATATAATACCATGTACCTCCACAAACCTGCCAACGGGTCCCTGATATGCAAAACCAGTGATATATTACGTTCCAAAGACGTACAAACAACCTATTAAGCACTTGTGTCATGACGTTCTCGTTCATCAGTGTAAATGTCCGCCCCGGTAGCTGATTGGCCAGCGTGACAGACTGTCAATCCTAAGGGCCTGGGTTCGATTCCCGGCTGGGTCGGAGATTTTCTCCGCTCAGGGACTGGGTGTTGTGTTGTCCTAATAATCATCATTTCATCCCCATCGACGCGCAGGTCGCCGAAGTGGCGTCAAATCGAAAGACCTGCACAAGTCGAACGGTCTACCCGAAGGGAGGCCCTAGCCACACATTTCCATCAGTGTAAATGCATACCAAGTACTTTGCCTCAAAATATTATGAAAGCCTACTAAAAACATACCTAAATTCCTACCACCTGCCCGTTATTTAGGGACCCAATTGACTACTACTGAGGTAGATGATGAACTTCACTTAGCAAAACAGAGTCTTCACTATCACACTTACGTTGGCATCTATTTCAGCTAGTCACTCATTCGTGTACCATAGTGAATATCACAACACTACAGCCGTCGAGTAAGCTACAGCAGTCTCTTCAAAATGGATTACATGTTGAATGTGACAGTGACGTTATGTGGGCGCATATAACAGGTGTAGGTGGAACCTAGTTAAACACGGATGTATTTACAGGGCAGCTGATTCGGCTGTGACAGCCGAAGAGTCTTTCTCAACGTAGTGACTGCTTCTACATCTACGTCTACATTTATAATCCGCAAGTCACCCAACAGTGTATGGCGGAGGGCACTTTACGTGCCACTGGCATTATCTCAGTTTCATGTTCCAGTCGCGTATGGTAAGAAGCCGTAAGAACGGCTGCCGGAAAGTCTCCGTGTGTGCTCGAATCTCTCTAATTTTACATTCGTGATCTCCGCGGGAGGTATAAGTAGGGGGAAGCAATATATGCGATACCTCATCCAGGAACGCACCCTCTCGAACAGCAAGCTACACCGCGATGCAGAGTGCCTCTCTTGCAAAGTCTGCCACTTGACTTTGCTAAACATCTCCGTAACGCTATCACGCTTACCAAAAAACCCTGTGACGAAACTCGCCGCTCTTCTTTTGGTCTTCTATATGTCTTCTGTCAACCCGACATGGTACGAATCCCACACTGATGAGCAATACTCAAGTATAGGTCGAACGAGTGTTTTGTAAGCCAACTCCTTTGTTGATGGACTCTCCCAATGAATCTCAACCTGGCACCTTCCTTACCAACAATTAATTTTATATGATCATTCCACTTCAAATCGTTCCGTACGCATACTCTCAGATATTTTACAGAAGTAACTGCTACCAGTGTTTGTTCTGCTATCATATAATCATACACTCCTGGAAATTGAAATAAGAACACCGTGAATTCATTGTCCCAGGAAGGGGAAACTTTATTGACACATTCCTGGGGTCAGATACATCACATGATCACACTGACAGAACCACAGGCACATAGACACAGGCAACAGAGCATGCACAATGTCGGCACCAGTACACTGTATATCCACCTTTCGCAGCAATGCAGGCTGCTATTCTCCCATGGAGACGATCGTAGAGATGCTGGATGTAGTCCAGTGGAACGGCTTGCCATGCCATTTTCACCTGGCGCCTCAGTTGGACCAGCGTTCGTGCTGGACGTGCAGACCGCGTGAGACAACGCTTCATCTAGTCCCAAACATGCTCAATGGGGGACAGATCCGGAGATCTTGCTGGCCAGGGTAGTTGACTTACACCTTCTAGAGCACGTTGGGTGGCAAGGTCTAGGAATGGTAGAACGATGGGTTCGATGACGGTTTGGATGTACTGTGCACTATTCAGTGTCCCCTCGACGATCACCAGAGGTGTACGGCCAGTGTAGGAGATCGCTCCCCACACCATGATGCCGGGTGTTAGCCCTGTGTGCCTCGGTCGTATGCAGTCCTGATTGTGGCGCTCACCTGCACGGCGCCAAACACGCATACGACCATCATTGGCCCAGCTTCATGGAGACGGTTGCGAATGGTCCTTGCCGATACCCCAGGAGCAACAGTGTCCCTAATTTGCTGGGAAGTGGCGGTGCGGTCCCCTACGGCACTGCGTAGGATCCTACGGTCTTGGCGAGCATCCGTGCGTAGCTGCGGTCCGGTCCCAGGTCGACGAGCACGTGCACCTTCCGCCGACCACTGGCGACAACATCGATGTACTGTGCAGACCTCACGCCCCACGTGTTGAGCAATTCGGCGGTACGTCCACCCGGCCTCCCGCATGCCCACTATACGCCCTCGCTCAAAGTCCGTCAACTGCAGATACGGTTCACGTCCACGCTGTCGCCGCATGCTACCAGTGTTAAAGACTGCGATGGAGCTCCGTATGCCACGGCAAACTGGCTGACACTGACGGCGGCGGTGCACAAATGCTGCTCAGCTAGCGCCATTCGATGGCCAACACCGCGGTTCCTGGTGTGTCCGCTGTGCCGTGCGTGTGATCATTGCTTGTACAGCCCTCTCGCAGTGTCCGGAGCAAGTATGGTGGGTCTGACACACCGGTGTCAATGTGTTCTTTTTTCCATTTCCAGGAGTGTACAATGAAGGATCTTTCTTTCTATGTATTTGCAATACATTACTTTTATCTATGTTAAGGGTCATTTGCCACTCCTTGCACCAAGTGCCTATCCGCTGCAGATCTTCCTGCATTACGCTGCAATTTTCTAATGCTGCAACTTCTCTGAAGACTACAGCATCATTCGCGAAGAGCCGCATCTAACTTCCGACACCATCTACCAGCTCATTCACGTATACTGTGAAAAGCGATGGGTCCATAACACTCCCCTGTGGCACGCCAGAGGTTACTTTAACGTCTGTAGACGTCTTTCCATTGATAATAACAAGCTGTGTTCTGTTTGCTAAAAACTCTTCAATCCAGCCACACAGCTGGTCTGATATTCCGTAGGCGACAGTGCGGACTATATCGAACGCCTTCCGGAAGTCAAGGAAAATGGCATCTACCTGGGAGCCTGTAAATAATATTTTCTGGATCTCATGAACAAATAAAGCGAGTTTGGTCTCACAATATCGCTGCTTCCGGAATCCATGTTGGTTCCTACAGAGTAGATTCTGGGTTTCCAAAAGCGACATGATACTAAAGCAAACAACATGTTCGAAAATTCTACAACAAATTGCTGTCAGAGATATAGGCCGATAGTCTTGCGCATCTGCTCGATGACCATTCTTGAAAACTGGAAGTACCTGTGTTCTTTTCCAATCATTTGGAAACTTCCGTTCATCTAGAGACTTGCGGTACACGGCTGTTAGAAGGGGGTTCAAATGGCTCTGAGCACTATGGGACTTAAGTTCTGTGGTCACCAGTCCCCTAGAACTTAGAACTACTTAAACGTAACTGACCTGATGACATAACGCACATCCATGCCCGAGGCAGGATTCGAACCAGCGACCGTAGCGATCACGCGGTTCCAGACTGTAGCGTTAGAAGGGGCAAGTTCTCTTATTCCGATGTCAGCCATTTTATCGTTCGTGTGAGGATTTAGAGAAGGAACTGCAGTGCGGTCTTCATTGGTTCACGGACGTCACGGCGGATAACGTTGTGGAATCCGCACAGTGTTTCTACGACACTGCTGCTCGTCCTCATCAGGTGCTTACTGACTTCTTGTTTCAGTGGCTCGCCGATGTATACGCTGACTCGCTAGAAAAGCCCAGGTGCCAATGTTTGAGGCTATAACGTCATCGTAGAAGAATCACACAGCACGGCGACATACAGTCCCCCTGCCGGAGAAATGGGCCACGGTCTGCGCATTCGCGACGCAGGAAAGCGCGGAGGCTAACAGCGGCCCAGAACGCGCGGGCAGGGTGTCGGCACCCAGTTTAAGTGTGCGGACTTTGATTGACCCGGATTCATTCGTCTGCGGTCGACGATGCCTTAGTACCCCCAATGCTGGTTCCCGTGCCTTGTTGAGTTGAAATCACGTGCCTCTGTCGTTATTTGTAAGAATTTCGTCTGCTTCTTTAATGATGGGGTCCCAGTACGTTAAAGCGGACGAAAGGATCTTTGTCTCTCCGTAGTTCATGCCGTGACCCGTGTCAAGACGATATTGCACCACATACGACATTTCTGGCTGACCCAATCTGGTATGACATCTATGTTCAGCACATCTACCCTTCATGGTGCTGCACATCTAACCAGTGTATGATTTCCCACAGTTTCATGGGATTTTATTTATCACTGGTCTCGTCAGATCAAGGCTGTCTTAACAGAATCTAGCAAGTTTGCACTCCCACTGGAGGGCGGAAGACTCATTTTATTCGACGTTTCTTAAACAGCCTGCCAGTCTTAAACTGCATTCCACCAAAATAGAGTACGGAAAACATCCCTACGAAGTTTCTTTTGACTTTTGTGCTTCAGTGCTTGCAGTTTTAAATGCATTACGGACCTTTTTATCAGAGTACGCGTTTGGTACAAACACAGAGCAAAGATAGCTGAGCTGCAGAGCTCCATGGTTCAAATGGTTCAAATGGCTCTAAGCACTACGGGACTTAGCATCTCAGGTCATCAGTGCCCTAGAACTTAGAACTACTTAAACCTAAGTAACCTAAGGACATCACACGCATCCATGCCCGTGGCAGGATTCGAACCTGCGACTGTAGCAGCCGCGTGGTTCTGGACTGAAGCGCCCAGAACCGCTCGCCCACCGGGGCCGGCTGCAGAGTTCCCTGCATCTGAGCTAATTCTAGCCCTAGGAACGACAGACCATAACACGGCACTGCGTCGAGATGGGTGACGGCTACTCGTAGATATAGGTCAGTGTGAGCCGGTTTGCGAAACACACTGTGACCTAAGGAACCATCCACTTTTCTGCGGACCAAGACGTCAAAGAACGGGGCGTCTCCATTTTTCTCCACTTCCATGCTGAAGCAAATGGTGGGATGGAGGGAGTTAAGAGGTTCTACAAATGCAGGAAGCTGCTCTGTGTAACCAAACTACAGAAGTGTCATCCACATATGTCCACAAACATTCAGTTTTCAACACCAATGACGGAAGTAATGCTTCATCATGGATGTGGAAAAATATGGAGACCTCCGGATCCTTGATGTACTGGTCCGCAGAAAACAAGATGCTTCCTTGGGTCACGGCGTGTTTCGCAGACCGACTGACACTGACAATATGTACGACTTAGACAAAATTACCAGTTGGTGTGATGAATGGCACTTAGCCCAAAACATGGAAAAATTTGTGTCAGTGTGGATTAGAAAGATCAAACCAATAATGTTTGGATGCTGTATTGCTATTATCCTGCCTGATACAGTGAAGTCGTGTAAATATTTGGGCGTAACATTACAAAGTGAAATGAAATCAAACGAGCATTTGAGAACTGTGGTAGGGAAGGCGAATGGTCGACTTCGGTATATTGGGAGAATTTTAGAAAAGATTTGTTCTTCCGTAAAGGAGACCGCATATAGGACGCTGGCGAGACCTATTCTTGAGTACTGCACGAGTTTTTGCGATCCGAATGAAGCCGTTAAAGCAGTTCAGATGCGGGCTGCTGGATTTGTAAGTGGTAGGTTTGAACAACATGGCCCTTAAAGACCACAAGGTGAGGTACAGGAAATTAGGGATTATGTAGACAGTCGTTATCCCCCCCCTCCCCCCCCCCCCCCCCCCGCCCCTCTGTATGCGAGTGAGCCAGCAAAAGAAACGATAGGTTACAGGGTACCCTGCGCCACGCACTGTACAGTGGCTTGCGAAGCTTCTATGTTGATGTAGATGTCCTTTTCCTTATATGCAGTAGTCTGTGGTAAACGTAGACCCTTTTAGTGCCAGAAGAAATTCTATACATTGCAAATAAGCGGATTTTAATAAATGTTAAGCTAAAATTCACTACATGGGTACTGTCACATAAGTAGTATCATTAGTTTCATGCATTACTGGCCATTAAAGTTGCTACACCACGAAGATGACGTGCTACAGACGCGAAATTTAACCGACAGGAAGAAGGTGCTGTGACATGCAAATTATTAGTTTTTCAGAGCGTTCACACAAAGTTGGCGCCAATGGCGACACCTACGACGTGCTGATATGAGGAAAGTTACCAACCGATTTCTCATACACAAACAGCAACTGGCCAGCGTTGCCTGGTGAAACATGGTTGTGATGCCAGGTGTATGGAGGAGAAATCCGTACCATCACGATTCCGACTTTGATAAAGGTCGTATTGTAGCCTACCGCGATTGCGGTTTATCGTATCGCGACATTGCTGCTCTCGTTGGTCGAGATCCGATGTCTGTTAGCAGAATAAGGAATCGATGGGTTCAGGAGGGTAATACGGAGCAGCGTGCTGAATCCCAACGGCCTCGTATCACTTTCAGTCAAGATGACAGGCATCTTATCCGCATGACTGTAACGGATCGTGCAGCCACGTCTCGATCCCTTAGTCAACAGATAGGGACGTTTGCAAGACAACATCCATCTCTTCCAGGCGGCAGGGAACCCACTGTGCACAAAGGCGTTGTCATGCTGGCGTCAGGGAATAGAACCCGGGAACCCGAGCGTGGGAAACGAGAACGCTACCGCACGACCACGAGCAGCGGACTCACCACACTAATGACGGAAGGGGTAATGACTCGATGACCCTGTCCCGGCCGGTTGCTATCTTTCAGTATCATCCGACCTTCTCGAAATCCTTTATTCCACTCATAAATACGTACACGTGACATACTGTGTTCTCCATATACTGTAGACAGTAGCGGAAATCCACTTACTGCCAGTCCTTCCGCTGTCAAAAACCGTCTCTCTGTTCCTCTTTCTCGTCCTCCATAGTGATGTCGGATGCAGACACAACTCGTGGCCTCACGTCGAGCACATCTAACAGACGAACGGCACACTGGTGAACGTTCGAGACGTTCCTTTCTGATTCCCAGTAGAAGGCTCTTCTGAACACAGACTTACCTGGGTTACCGACGTGCACACAATGCTCGTTATACAGAGTGGTCAGAAACAATCGTAACTCGTTGTAAGGATGCTGCAGACAAGGCTTCGCTAACAAAATACTGTTAAGAAACCAGCTCGATAGCTGTGGCGCCTCCGAGTTAATTAGCACTGAAGTTAGAAAATAAAGTCGTCGCGCGCTAATTCGAGCGAATTGCCACAGACGTTGCCGCCATAACAAGTTCTTCGTCTGGTTTCCTATAATCGAACAAGAGAGCGATACAAAAATTGGCACGGTAAGGACCGAACGCGAGTGAAAGGCTGAGCAGTCTCGTGCTGTATCATCCACGCCACGATTTCCAAAACTATGTTCCGCAGAACAATAGGGTTGCGTGGGAAGTGAAAAAATGCTCACGAAAAGCCATTAGTAACATGATACCAGAATGAGATTTTCACTCTGCAGCGGAGTGTGCGCTTATATGAAACTTCCTGGCAGATTAAAACTGTGTGCCCGACCGAGACTCGAACTCGGGACCTTTGCCTTTCGCGGGAAAGTGCTCTACCATCTGAGCTACCGAAGCACGACTCACGCCCGGTACTCACAGCTTTACTTCTGCCAGTATCCGTCTCCTACCTTCCAAACTTTACAGAAGCTCTCCTGCGAACTATGCAGAACAAGCACTCCTGAAAGAAAGGATATTGCGGAGACATGGCTTAGCCACAGCCTGGGGGATGTTTCCAGAATGAGATTTTCACTCTGCAGCGGAGTGTGCGCTGATATGAAACTTCCTGGCAGATTAAAACTGTGTGCCCGACCGAGACTCGAACTCGGGACCTCTGCCTTTCGCGGGCAAGTGCTCTACCATCTGAGCTACCGAAGCACGACTCACGCCCGGTACTCACAGCTTAACTTCTGCCAGTATCCGTCTCCTATCTTCCAAACTTTACAGAAGCTCTCCTGCGAACCTTGCAGAACTAGCACTCCTGAAAGAAAGGATATTGCGGAGACATGGCTTAGCCACAGCCTGGGGGATGTTTCCAGAATGAGATTTTCACTCTGCAGCGGAGTGAGCACTTGCCCGCGAAAGGCAAAGGTCCCGAGTTCGAGTCTCGGTCGGGCACACAGTTTTAATCTGCCAGGAAGTTTCAGTAACATGATAGTTTGTTTGATATTTCGGCGATCTTTTTAGTTTAATTATGATCTGTATTATTATTTATACACTAGTTGCCATTAAAATTTCTACACCATGAAGATGACTTGCTTCAGACGCGAAATTTAACCGACAGAAAGAAGATGTTTTGATATGCAAATGATCAGCTTTTCAGAGCATTCACACAAGGTTGGCGCCGGTGGCGACACCTACAACGTGCTGACATGAGGAAAGTTTCCAACTGATTTGTCATACACAAACAGCAGTTGATCGGCGTTGCCTGGTGAAGCGTTGTTGTGATGGTCGGATTGTAGCCTATCGTCTTGATTCCTGAGTCAACAGATGGGTACGTTTGCAAGACAACAACCATTTGTACGAACAGTTCGTTGGCGTTTGCAGCAGCATGGACTATCAGCTTGGAGGCTATGGCTGCTGTTACCCTTGACGCTGCATCACAGACAGGAGCGCCTGCGATGGTGTACTCAACGACGAACCTGGGTGCACGAATGGCAAAACGTTATTTTTCGGATGAATCATGGTTCTGTTGACAGCATCATGATGGTCGCATCCGGGGTTGGCGACATCGCGGTGAACGCACATTGGAAGCGTGTATTCGTCATTGCCATTCTGGCGTATCACGCTGTTGATGGTATGGGGTGCCATTGGTTACGTTTCTCGGTCAACTCTTGTTCACATTAACGGCACTTTGAACACTGGATGTTATATTTCAGATGTGTTACGACCCGTGGCTCTACCCTTCATTGATCCCTGCGGAACCCTATATTTCAGCAGGATACTGCACGACCGCATTTTGCAGGTCCTGTACGGGCTTTTCTGGATACAGAAAATGCTGCCCTGGCCAGCACATTCTACAGACCTAGCACCAACTGAAAACGTATGGTCAATGGTGGACAAGCCACTGGCTCGTCGCAATACGTCAGTCACTGCTCTTGATGATCTGTGGTATCCTGTTGAAGTTGCATGGGCAGCTGTACCTGTACACGCCATCCAAGCTCTGTTTGACGCAACCCAGGAGTATCAAGGCCGTTATTTCGGCCAGACGTGGTTGTTCTGGGTACTGATTTCTCAGGATCTATGAACCAAAACTGCTTGAAAACGCAATCACATGTCAATTCTAGTATAATATGTTTGTCCTATAAATACCCGTTTATCATCTGCTTTTCTTCTTGGTGTAGCAATTTTAACGGCCGGTAGTGTAATTTAAAACCAGCGTAATCACTGGAGAAAACAAGTTTTCCTCTAGTTTTAACTTTGACAAACTCTCAAAATAAACGAGGTGCTGCATCAAAGTACCAGGATTCTCGATGTGTTCCGTCAGAGAAAATGTTTGTGACCCTCTGGTCTACGCTATGAGAATCACTGACATTCATTGTATCCAGCGGGCCTGATTGGCTAATTTCAGTGCTAATTAACTCGGAACCATTGCAAGCTTTTAAGACCGCCCCTTATTTTTATATCAGGTGGGACTGACGGATGACATCGAACAAGTTTAAAAATATTCAGCACCTTTTGTATGATGCCAAAACAGGTGAGATAGTGCCACAGACATTAATTGGAGTGGCAATCATTGAAACCAAGACATTTTTCGGTACGACGGGATAAAAAAAAAATTCAAATGGCTCTGAACACTATGGGACTTAACTTCTGAGGTCATCAGTACCGTAGAACTTAAAACTGCTGTACTTAAACCTAACTAATCTAAGGACATCACACACATCTATGCCCGAGGCAGGATTCGAACCTGCGACCGTAGCGGTCGCGCGGTTCCAGACTGAAGCGCCTAGAACCATTCGGCCACACCGACCGGCTGCGACGGGATCTTCTCATGAAATTTCAATCACCAGTTTTCTCCTTCGTTGCGTTAACATTCCCACCTACTTATGAAATGGAATGGTAGAGAGTCAGAATGAAGGTGGTTTATTGAATCCTACCCAGACACTTCATTGTAAACAGCAAAGTAATCACGTAGGTGTAGATGTAGGTACGGAAGACACTAAATGAATACTTTTGGTCATATTTGTGGCGTCACTGCCAGACACCAAACTTTCTAGGTGGTAGCCCTTAAATCGGCCGCGTTCCGTTAGCATACGTCGGACCTGCGTGTCGCCACTATCAGTGACTGCAGACCGAGCGCCGCCACACGGCAGGTCTAGTCTTGAGAGACTCCCTAGCACTCGCCCCAGTTGTACAGCCGACTTTGCCCGCGATGGGTCACTGTCTACATACGCTCTCATTTGCAGACGACAGTTAGCAGAGCCTTTAGCTACGTCATTTGCTACGACCTAGCTTAGGCGCCATATTCAGTTACTATAATACAAGAATGTATTCTGAACAGATAATACAGTGAGTCACGTACCGTCAAGAGCGACGTTCATAATTACTGGATTAAAGTTAAGTATCAAACAAATTATGTCCGCTTTCTGAATTATCATTCCTTGCCATGTTCCAGACCTCACGTCAGTACAGTTCTTCCCTCCTCAATCCAGCCTGCGTGAGCTAAAACTCGTGCATTCCGGCCTCCACTCGTAACACGTTGTTGGCTCTTCTGCTAACACATAAATATTGACGTGTACAGAACAGCAGGGTTAACAGCCGATCAAGTCTTACATAACATGGTCAGAATACTTGCAAAAAGTACATAGGCATGTATGCCTGTCAAACTTGCAGTTACGTGTGTTGTCACCTCTACACAACTGATGAGTATCGGAGTCTGAAGCTGTTTCTCCTACGATGCACACTCCACATGAGTACTGCCTTGTGGTCATATTGACTTGTACAGAACAGCAGGGTTAATAGCCGATCAAGTCTTACATAACATGGTCAGAATACTTGCAAAAAGTACATAGGCATGCATGCCTGTCAAGCTTGCAGTTACGTGAGTGGTCACCTCTACACAACTAAAGAGTACCGGTGTCGGAAGCTGTTTCTCCTATGATGTGCACTCCACAGGTCCGACTCGAGTTCGGTGTTACCGACTCAGCTCTACGTAAAATTAAACTCCGGATATCCCTCAATGCTTTACCATGTGCTAATCGTCAGCAAAATATCCGTAAATAAATCGTTGCAAGCATCGGGGATCGATGTGGACGATCCTGAGAACGCGCGCCGGACGCCTCGGCCACTGGGCGCGCCTGCGGGGCCGCCCGCCAGATGGCAGCAGCGTCGAGCGGTTGTGGGAGAGCGCGGAAGCCGAGCCCAGTGCGACGCCGAACGCCGGCCGGGGACGTCGTCTGGCAGAGCGACGCCGAATCCTGCTAAAGGCGCTCTGCGCGGGAGGGGCAGGCGCCGCGGAAGCCGTCGGTCAGGGCGGGCGACGAAGAGCGAGACAGCGCGTCTCTGCCGCCGCGCCGCGCCGCAGGGCGACCGCGATCCGTGTCCGGGGCGACCGGCCACCTGCTACTCCCGTGGGGGGACACGAGGGCGTGTGGGACACAGTAGCTGGGTGAGGGGGACGAGGCTGGCACCGCTGCCCGCCAAGGGGGGACCGCAGGAGGACGGAGACGTGGAAACGCCGGTGGGGAAGCGGCGGCCGCTATGCGGCGACAGCCGGCGCTTGTGTAGTGCAGTGCTTGATGGCTGCCGGAGCTCCGCGATGAAGAAGAGGCGTGTGGGTCGCAGCGGCGGGGGCGGCGCCGCCTCCGGAGGTTTCGGCGGCGGCCTCAAGACGGCCCTGCTGTTCACCGGGGCGCTCTGGGGCCTGCTGTCCGGTGAGTCCTCTGGAGGTGCCCCGTGGTCCACGGTCTTAAGATATCGCCTGACCGTAGAAGAAATCAGCTCCCGTGTCACCGACAGCGATCTTCATTCCCCTTGTCAGCATCGTGAGAAGCTTGCAGGGTCCCAACAAACTACGAGATCACCTGCCCATAGAAGACCACAATTATACGTCATCGAAAGTGACCCTCATGGTTCACATATTGCAACTAGCAGATCCTATTCCCTCACCATCAGCTGCTCTGGAAAGCCCACACTATTCCTAAATTTTTACAATCCTCTCAAAACAGTTTGAAGAAAAATCTTACTGACGAGCTCGTAGCTGGTAAAGTAAGATATAGGTATTCCACAGTTCATTTATTTTTCTTTCATATTCTTACTACTATTTTCGGCGTCGGCCTCGTTTACAAGCAACGAATGATAAATAAAATAAAAACAAAGTGTAATTGTGGAAAGCCTATTTCCAAGAAAAATTAATTACCAATTTTGTGCATCGTCAGCCATTGTCTATAGCAGCAGCCAGTTAACCCATGGCACAACATCAACTTCCAGGGGTAACAGAAAGTTGTTTTTATATATTTCATATAATTATCGACCGACTTTAAAAATATAATATGCTCTCAAAATCTGAAATTATGTGTACGTATGGAGACAGCCTAACTCACGGCGCGAAAAGTAACCCGATTATATTCACCAAGAGCAGGTATTGCCTTCAGGGGGGGGGGGGGGGGGGGGACCAGCTAAAACTAAGTTTGAAAACAGCCACAAGTCGCACTTTGCATTTTTTATTTAGTGGTTTCGCTCCTCAAATAAATATAAGCCTCACAGAATATACATTTTAAAAGATACAAATTGAAATAATATGGAAAACTAACGTGTGCAATTAGATGGCAGCAGAATATACATTTTAAAAGATACAAATTGAAATAGTATGGAAAACTTACGTAAAGTACCCATTTTATTTCCAGTATGGTGACTTACGTATAAAATTAGATGACAGCTCTCTTACTACGTGAAGCCTTCACCATAATATTAGACTACTTCACTAGTAGATTACGACAGCACTAAAATGCTCTCATAATATACTCATGAAGTAGTGTACTATTATGGTGGAGGCTTAAAGTAATGAGACAAGTACTGGAGTTAGAAACAACAACGAAACTGGAAAGTAAAAAGTACTAAGTGTGACTTGTGGCCTTTTTTCAAAAACTCAGATTTTATATGCCTATTGCTTGAGAATGAGAGCACAACCTTTTCGAAGCTTTCTCTCACTGGTACATCCCATGGATGAAAGGAAACAAGTTTATCGCTTACTATACGTTCGCTGTCCATGCAGTTAAACTTCAGCCTCACAAATAACGTTTTAATTTATTACTTCCTACCAATTCTCATATAGTTTTTACATATCCCATTGAATATAGTATTTACACATCCCATTCATTGTTATTCGAAAATTCTATCATCGTACGATACATAACTCAGGAGATATGACGTCATAAACACTGAGAAGCATGAAACGGGTGTTTTACACACGGAAGTTCCATTCTTCAAAAACTGCATTAGGGAGCTGGGGTTTGGTGAATTTTCTAATTGACAACTGGTTCCACAGCTGGCTGAATTTCGAACGTGTGTTACAGCAATGTCGGCTGGTAAGTTATTTTCCTAACGGCACGAGCTGCGGTACCACAAATTTTATAAAATTCAGGCAGCTGTGGAACTACATTGTTACATATATAAATAAAATGCTTATTATTGCTACTATTTTCGACTGCCCCAAATCGTCAACACAGTCTGTGTTTCAGTCGTATTATCTGCGTGGATCCACACATGGACCCAAACCTGTACCAAATATTAAGTTCAGATGCTCAATAATTAGGAACTAAACCCACAAAAGCTTGGATTTTCTACAATATTAAATTATTTCGTTAACCGCTTTCGACTTACAAGGCCATCATCGATCTACAACTGGCTATCGTCACCAAAGAGAATACAGAACTGATGAACAATATTGGGAAGGTGTTACATATAGGGCGCTGTGTCAGCGCAACATTAATGTAATGAAATGTATATTTAGCGATTTTGACTGCATCTATAGTGGGTAGAAACGACATGTTTCTGAGAGTATATACATCCACACAGATAAAGTGATTAAGAAATTTCCAGTTTCTATCGATGATCTCTGACAACATTAATAGAGATCATAGAAGTTTTTCATGGGATCTGAAGGTGGTGCAGTACGGTTTTAGATCGTACGGAGCCATTATTGTTTTCTCACACTTCCACGATGCGACCTGCCTGTGCGTACAAGAAGCGTTTCGCAATGTGTGGACATAAGAAAATCTTCTTGAGATAACAGTCGTCTGAAGCTTCGGGTAGCGTAAACTCTGGTCACATGTTCTGGCGAAATGAATATAAAAAAACAGGAAATTCCGAAACTCCGCCGTTTGCGAAGTCTGATATCACGAAATTTTATTGTATTAGCTAAAGATATTTTGCAGCCTCTCAGCCATGATCCTCTTACTTTCATAAATTTATGTGAAAATTTATTCAACAGGCGCAAGCCCTTTCATTGCCATCATCAGCTCTCATCGTCATTTGATAAATCTACATCATAACTGAAACTACTTCCAGCCAGCTGATTAATTCATCGTTCAGAGAATACTGCAGAAACCATCTGGCCTGGGATGCATTCCGATGTAATTACGACGAGGTAAATAGCACCTCCATCAACTAAGAGCGCTGATTAGTGGCTGTAAAAATATTGAACGCAGTCATAAAGCAAATTATTATTAAATTACTACCGAATTAAACATCTATCGCTGAAAATAGCCATTATGTCCAATTTGATAAAATTGACCTAACGGACTTCCGGAACAATTATCTCTTATGTAAACATTTAAATTTATGTCTCTTATTTTTATAGCAATAAACGCTGCCTCGTAAATAATACACACATATATATACATTTCGCTGTTTGAAATTATCTAATTTGTCAAACCATCGATACCCCACCCACGCCTGAAAACAAGTCTGCATTTTATTCATTGCCAATATCCTTCCGAAAAAAATCATACGCTAGAAGTTTTAGTTATGGCAGCCATCTGTCAACAGCCACGAAATGACGGGCCGCTGGTAACAAGAAAATGGTGATATAGATTTTATCAATACTTTGCGAAACTTTTTATGCTGTTACGTGTAAGTAAGACGTAAGTACGAACCCAGCAATTAAAATTGTTCATAAGACATGGCCTCAAATTTCGAAGAAGTTTTACGATTTTTAAATATTTGTACTTGCAAATTTTTTGGTTGCTAGGAGGTTGCATTGTCACCTATGAAGTTCGGAGATACATGAATGAAAGATGATTAAATTGAAATTGTAATTACGAGCCCTCCGTGAATCTGCAATGGACATGCCACTACTGTTAATTTCATGGTACGTTGGGAACATGAACGGACAACCATTGCAACAGAAGAAGTCTTTAAATTTACTAAGTCAGAAGGTGTAACGTAAGTAGGTATGGAACCTTGCGGATGTCTTAGAATAATAGTTAAAATAAACAGGACGTTTAGTTATACTTTACGGTAAAACGAACCACCCCGTCAACAATCATCAAATAAATGATAAGGCAAATTTTCTGTTCAAAGTCTCGCAGAGGTTTCCTTACAATATTACGTCCACAACCATTTTCCACAACTTTAACTAGCGTGCTGAGTGACGCTCTGTTTCCAACGTACCAATACATGTTTTTTTTTCCTTTCCGTCGTCTTCGGTGAATTGCGAATTGCTGATGTGATAAATTCGTCGACACCCGGTTTGACAGGACCGCACACGGCTGCCCGGTCTCGACTTTATTGTTGTTTTTCGGCCGTCCACCGATAATTAGTAACCGCTCTCTTTTTGTTTCCGCTATCGTCAGCATTATTCGACGCCAGTGGAATGGCACGGGAAATTGAAAAATTAAAATGTGGTTGCACTTTTTTTTTGTCCGGACCCAGCATCACAGCGGAAAAAAAAGCTTGCCGAGGCTAGCAAGGTTTCCATTGCCGCCCAATTGTGCTTCTAAAAACTCAAACAGTTCACAAATAAAATGGCCACATCAGTTTGATTTTTTTCTCTCCATAGCGCCGGTCACATGATTACCACTGTTCCTTTTCCTGCACTGCGTCGGCGTGTTCAGAATGAGCGGTTAGGCTGTTTGGAATATATTTACGACACCTGCTGAATCCCGTTGAAAGATGTAATCTATGGAATCCGTGTCAAGTTGCGGTAACAGTCACTGCACAAGCATGTCCAGGTAGATATTTGTTGAAAGGCTTAGTTCAATGAAGAAAAACGACCGGTGTAATTTTTCTGCTGACATCTCATACAATAGATTAACATTCGGTGAGTCTCCCTGATGTGCAGCTATGTATGAAGTCATTTCTGAACCTCACATTCTTTGGTTCAACAGTTCACCTTTTCTGTTATGTCTAAGGCTGATTGATTGCTGAAAATTACACGTGCAGCAAATCTTTCCTCCTCCATGGCTTCCAGCATCCATAGGTTTGACGTAGTCTTCCGCAAGAAAAACAATTGTGGACTATATTTCATATTCTCTGTAATTCTTGTAGTCATAAAACTATTATAAAAGATATTTGTAACAGCTATAATCATTTCGAACACCCATATGCAGGGTAAAAATTTGGGAGGACAGTCTCTTCAGTCATTGGTTCAGCGATGATTGAATAGTAAGAGTGGGAAACTACATCCCTGTTTTACCCTTTTTTCTGAGCACTTCGTTCTTGGTCTTCAATTCATTATGTTCTCTTTCGCATCTTGTACATACTTATATCAGCTGCCTGTTCCTACAACTCACACCTATGTTTCTGAGAGTTTAGAACATTCTGGACCATTTTAAAATGTCGAATGCTATTAGTAGTTAAGGAAATCCTGTGAAGAACTGGTTTTTCTTAAGTCTTGCTTCCCTTGTCAACCACGTAAGAACTGCCTCTTTGATGCCTTTACATTTCCTAAAGCCGAATTCATCTTCATCTAATAGACTCTCAACTTCTTTCCCAAACTTCCGCTCCCAAATAGAGATCGGGATTTGGTGTATTCAGTCTCTGTTTTGCTGCTGACGTCGCTTGAACATCCATAATGATTTGAACACCATTATTACTAATATATCGGTGTAAATAAACTAAACAACTCTATTGAACGAAAGTACTAATACCAACCAACAGTAAGAAGTATCCACTTACCCCGGCATTACTCATACTGTAGTGTAACTATGAGATTGGTTACAACCCTTACATTCAAGTTCCGAAGCTCTATTTTCCCTGGTAATCTCTTATGTGTCATGTAACTTCTGGAGAAAGTAATTCCCCAATTTCACAGGTCTTCCTTAGTTACTATTTACAGCAAAAGTGTAGCAGATATCCTGCTATGTCGTTAATTCGAGGCTACAAGTCTACGAGGAGGATAGCTACAGCATGACAGAATGACGCAATAAGAGAGAGGAGCTGCAATGATTAAATACTGTAAGACAATCACCAGAATCGTCTCTCTCTCTCTCTCTCTCTCTCTCTCTCTAAAAAACAGAAGTGGTGTTAAGGTGAGCGTTTCTGACGCTCGATTACGGGCCCCAGGTTCGATTCCTGGCGGGGTACAGTGGCGGGGTACAGGGTGAGGGGGGAGGGGGGTAGGATTTTTCCCACTCGGTACTGATTTTGTGTGTTTCGTCTTCATCACAGTTTCATCATCGAGACGCAAGACGCCGAAGTGGCGTCAAATAAAGACCAGTTGGCCGAGCTCCCCAGAAATGAACCCCCAGCTCAAAAATGCCACAAGCACATTTCACAACACCCACTTGCAATCACATTAAGCGATATTACGAAAACTAGATGAATTCAAAGTAGCAATTTTTTTTTAAGATTGTGAAGATTTTGCACATGGTCGCAATTAGTTACGTTAACTTCAAGCTATAACTGCAACATCAAACTATTGTAATGTGTTGTACCTTTAACATTACTGTAAACGGTGACTGACTGAGAAACCGAAGGGTTGTGGTGATGCTGTGGCTAGAACACTGGACTCGTAATTATAAAGGTCCCAGTCCCATATGGTACGATGGTTTACAGTGTTCTGTAGTCTCCTGAAACTGCCTTAGCTAATGATCCAAAAGTTTCGTTTAGAAATATTACCGGGGTCGGTCCTCTCGCATAGCAAATCTGTTGGATATTTTCCACGTCACTATTGATTGAACTTTATATACCAACGTTTAATATCGTTGTCGAAACGGCCTGTAAAGAGTAAATCGTGTTACATTGGATTGACCCTATGCTTTGGTCCGTATGTTAGAAATATCAGTGTGCTACTAATCCACACTCTTGTAATCTGTCACGAATTGACACCTGATGCTTAACCACCCGTCGACAAAGACATCGTTCGAGACGTAACATAAATTAGGATTAGGTAAGAATACATGCCTTGTCTTCAACATAACAATCCCATTTTATAACAAATTGGTGGAATCCATGGAAATCCTAAATTTGGATGGTCGGACGGAGGTATAAACCGCTGGCGTCCCGAATGCGTGTCTGTTGTCTCTTCACTGTTCGGTGTTCGATAAATCTGACACTGTGGCAAATTTGTCGAATACGCGGAGCGCATAGTCTTTTTGTTATCTAGATATATTTGCCATACGTATCGGTCGTACTGTATAACGTGTCCTTTTAATAAAAGGTGAGAAATATTTTACATACTTGGCATTACATCCTAAATCCAACTTACCACTGAGTATCAATGCAGCTGTTTGTGCTTCTCCCGCGATGTCTCTGTCTCTCTTCATCTATCTATCTATCTATCTATCTATCTATCTATCTATCTATCTATCTAACTATCTATCCATCCTTCTCCCTCACACCTTCCTCTACCCACCCCAATTTTCTCTGAGACGTGCTTATACTTTACTACTAGTTTCACTTTTCATTCCTTTTCGTGGTAGATATATTTACGAATTTATCGCTGGTTTGTTGATAACGTAAACACATGTCCTTCTACTTCCGTAATACATTGTATGTTCACATGTCACAATACATTTGATACTGAATATTATCCGCCAACATTGCATCTGAAAATAAAAGAGCGGTTGCTACTCCCAGTATTTATTAATTAAATATCATTTAAATCTGTACATGTGGCTTGCAACAAAATTCACAAATTGGCATCATTGATAACGGTTGTAATAAAAGTACCCTTCATTTTTAAAATGTTAGCTTATTTTATTTCATTATGAATTTTTTTTATGAACTTCACTACTGCAGTTTCGGACTTTTTCATCAGTTTCACGTCAAACATTATTCCGTGCTTCAGTTTCTGAAACCTTCTGTATAAGATCATAAACTATTGTAAATGTTCACGACCTGAGAGCAACTTGTAATGAACAACATTCTGTTGATGCAGAGAGGAATCTTTCATGAAGCTAATTCTACAGACGATAGTAAGAAACGGCATTGAAAAGTTTCAACTTCGCTTCAGACACTAACATTTAACATGGCACATATCACGTTTTATGAATTAGTTTCTAACGGCAGAAACCGTGACTTTTTCACCAGTGTCGTAATACGGTCACACAGAAAATACCTCAGCTCCAAAAACGTTTCAGACATTCTTCGTGGGTGCAGTCATGATATAGATTGATGCGGTACAAATGTTTTTTTTTTTTTAATTGCTATGCCTCCTCAATAACCAATGAAATGCCTTTTTTGTATCATATGGATTGTATTACATTTAGTTGCCGTATAGCCACGAGTTGCGTTTCTTGTGTTTACTCTTCTGTCAAAGTGTTACCTGCGTACACATTTCCATATTTGGCTCTGAATTTTCTGCCCCACTTTCTATTTGCACTGCCACACACATCAGAGGTAAATTATAAATAATGTCCCACTTTTAGGCATCTGCATTCTTTGTGTCGTCGTTTGCGTATTTTATAACGGACTATGGAGAAACGCCTATCTTGATGAGAAAACAAGTTCTCGCAGTTACGTAACACTCGTCAGAATCAGTACATAATGAAGTGCCAAAAAATTCAAAAAAAATTAAAAAAGAAATTAAAAATCGCAAGGAAGTAGTTGACTGCCCAATTCATTTCACAATTGATTTTGTTGTACAGGCCATTTTCAAGTAATTCTGAACTGGTTGGAGCGTGTCATAATGTAAAACCACCCTAACAGTCTGTACATCTCCAAGCATTCTCAGCAAATCATCGTGTAGTACGTGGAAGAGAACACTTCATACCCTTATGTTTCTGTACGCGCTCTAATCTCTTTTCGCTTATTTTCGCGACCTACAAGTACGGAGGTGGCAACAGAAGTTTCATTCTCTTAGTTGAACACCGGACCTCTAAATTTACACAACGGGTTTTTTTGGACCTACATCTACATGACTACTCTGCAAATCTGACTCCAGTGATTTACAGCGGCAAAGAGAGTCAGTTATAGGCTACTTCCTGATTGTTGCCCTCTCGAATAACATGTGGAAGTAGTAGGAACATAAACCTTTCCGCGTGAGCTCTGATTTTTATTGCGTTGGTAATTGGTGTCAACAAAATATTCGGGTATTAGCAGGAAGTTGTCCGCCCCCGGTACCTGCATGGTGAGCATGACGGATTGTCAATCCTTTGGGCCCGGGTTCGATTCCCGGCTGGGTTGGGGAATTTTCTCAGCCCAGGGACTGGGTGTTGTGCTGTCATCATCATCATCAGCAGCAGCAGCAGCAGCATATCATCATCGACTGCAGGTCACCGAAGTGGCGTCAAATTGAAAGGCCAGCACCCGGCGAACGGCCTTCCTGATGGGGATCCCTAACCATACGGTTAAATAAAAGTAGGAAGCTGGTGACGAAATTTATTGAGAATATCGCGTCCTAACCAAAGTCTTTTGTTCGATGATTGCCACTCCAACTCACGTTTCGTATGTGTGACACTCTTTCCCCTACTTTAACATAAAACCTAACTAAGCGCTCTACTTTGAACTTTTTTGATGTCCTCGATCCATCTTATCTGGCAAGAATCCAACACGGCGCCGCAATAATCCAGAAGAGGGCAGACCAGCATAGTGTAGGCAGCCTATTTAGCAGAGTTGCTTCATCATTTTAGTGTTCTGACAAGATAACGCTGTCTTCAGTTCGTCTTCACCAAAAAAAAATTCTATTTACAATGTTACTTACAATCCGTCTTGATTGCAAAATGTTTATTCATTTGAACGGTTTCGATTCCTCCAGTACCTTTTCAGATCAGTAACGATAATGATACTTGTTTACTAATCCATGAATGCAAACCTTTTTCATCCTACCCAATCAACATCAGCTGTACTAGAACAGACCTGATATTTCGCTTACAGGAGTAACCCATCCAAATACAGCAACCTTCACATGATGCGTCACATGAATTTTATTGGCACATTGCAATTCACTTACATTAATTATAACAATATTGCTGACAGGTGGAGTCTGGTACATTTGTTACATTACATATGCACATACTGTATTCAGTAGATTTTTGTAATTAACTTTTATTTCTAAAAATACTTAATTAAAATCTGTAGATGTCAAGGTTAAAATCTGTACGTATCGAAGTTTAAAAACCCAGAAAAATTATCATTTTTATACGATCTAAGCACAAAGGGCGATTTCTATATCTATGGCGCTGGTGTAGACTTGTTTTCCTCCATGGTCTGCTTCCGTGGTTCTCGCCATTTCGGTGTTGTGCCGCGATCCGCTCAGTCGTCTGACGTCCATCGCCGTGGGCAAGAGGGCCGCGCAGGAGGGCCTCGTCAACGACGCCAGGCATTGCACCCATGTTCTAGCTTCTCCATCACGCACCAATCTCTCATCCCTCGGCCTGGACCTCCACACGCAACAGTTGTCATTTCACTAAGTCGTCATAAATATTAAAATAGGCGTTGTGATTGAACTCGCTTTGCTCGTTGGGGATTAAGTCCGGATCTTTTTTTTTTTGTGGTTGTATATTTCAATTTCTTCCAAAATGTTAAGAAGTTCCCTTATGAGCTCTATGCAAAATATCTACATTTTGTTCAATGTTTGTGACTGAGTGCTTTGAAGTAGCCATATGCGCCCCAGACGCTGTTTTGTTTTGAGAGTAGGTGTGCTCCCTGCATCTGATTTCGAACTCCCGACCAGTCTGTCACGTATATTGTTTACGGCAGTCGTCACAGTTGATGTTGCATACACCTAAATCGTGAAATTTATTCCTACTTTTACATATTTTATGCCGAAGCTTCAATTTTAGCGTGTTATTAGTTCGGAACCCTATTTTAGGAAAGCATCTTTCAATCTTATCTTGTAAGTGAGAGCCACATTTTTTTTTTCTTATTGTTCCTCTTAAGTGCGACTTGACTTCCTTCGATTTGTTTCATTTGCCTCATCATCATCTTACAATGATTCATCACCTGCTTACAGGTATATCCGTTCGTTACGGCCACTTGTTTTAAAATACGTAGCTCCTTTCCTTCTTCCTGTTGGCTTAGTGGCAATCTTAGTAGCCTGTGTAAGTGTATACCATCGAAGTAAAATACGCCCATTTGCATAGCGGTGGGTGACACGATCGCTCATTGACAACCAAATCTGTACACGTAAAGTTATCTGAATATACTAAATTCATGCTACCTATCTTTATTAGTGTTAAATCAAAGTAATCTGTACGGTTGTTTCTCTAAATTCCATAGTGAATCTAATTTTCGGGTGTTGAGAACTCATTTTTTGTTCTAAGTCTTCGATATCATTTTATCTCATTTGTGTAATAAAATACAGTCTTCAAGATATCTCCTGTAATATACAACTTTCTCAGTGATTCCAGGATTTTCGACAAAGAATTCGTTTTCCCAGTGATTTACAAAAATGTCAGCCAGAATCCTAGCAAAATTGTTCCACCTTGCCAACCCGTCTTTCTGTTGATAAATTTTACCATTGAAAGTAAAGTAATTGAACGACAAGACTTGTTCCAGCATTTCCACTAGTTCAATCACTTCCCCAAATTCCAATTTACCATGAGTGAGGAGTGTTCTTAATGATCTCAATCGTTTCTTTTACGAGAATGTTTGTGTATACATTGGTGATATCCAATAAAGCTAGTGAAGCATCCTGAGGTATAACTAAGTCTTTAATTTCCTCGGCAAATTCGTAGCTGTTCCTAATGTTAATGATGATATGTATATGCTTCCTTCAATCTGTTATTTAGCTTTTTATTTAATTGATAACTTGGGATACTGGTATTATTGAGCTACTGGTATTATTGACGATTGGGCGAATCGATTGTTCAACCTTATGGAGCTGTGTGACGGTATTCCGGGGATTCGCGGATTCATTGCTTTCTATTTAAACTTTTCCTATTCCGTGAAGAGAAACACACTGTTGTTTCCTTATGTCTGTTTAATTTCGTGGTTGGATCATTCTTGACCTCTACAACACCGTTCTCTATAAAGAAATTTCCGGTTTTCTCTATATAGACTGTATCGTGTATTAAAACCATAGTGCAGCCCTTATCTGCCTTTGTGACGGTAGCCTTATGTGGTTCTAACTTCTTATTCAAATCCTTAAGAGTTAGTAGTTCGTTTCTGTTCTTCTGAGCAGACTGCATTTCATATATAATCGACTTCTTTACTTTAACTGCCGTGTTGTACTGTTCGTATCTGTTCATATTTGCGATATCACATGCATCTTTCACTTCTGCGACAGTCTTTTTTACTGTATTTGAGCTAAGTGCGGTATTTAGGTTTTATTGCAGCCCTTTATTTACAATGTTCTGCTCATCCTTCGTTAATTCTATTTAAATAAAGGGATCTGACGATGGTTCCAGAGGAACCGAAACAGGTCATATGAATAAACATTTTGTAATCCAAGCAGGTTGTAAGTAACATCGTAAAGTCACTGATTGCGGCTATCCTATCAGACATTGTTTTTGCAATTTTCTATATGATGGCTCGAAAATAAGTTGTGTATAGTTGCCAAGCCCAAGGTTCTTAGTTAAACAATTAACCTCAAAATTCTTTGATTTAAAGTGTAACTGAAATGTAACAATGTTTTAGCACTTACACGGAGTGCTTCACACTTACTGTTTAGGGTTTAGTGACAATTTGCACGTCATACAGATGCCTTGTTTAAATCGTTTTACAATGCGTTTTGATCGTTTAATGATTATATCGGACGGTAAATGACAGCATCATCTCCTGTCACTGTAAGACGGCCGCTGACATTGTCTTAAATTGTTAACGTACTTACACCGGAGGGGTTAGAACACTTCCTTTGGGAACCCGTGGATATCACCTCTAGTTTGCTTGATGACTTTCCGTTAGTTACTACGAACTGGGATTTTGTAGACAAAAAAATCCATTTGCTTAAGTGAGGCGACACTCCATAGGACCGCAATCTGATTAGAAACCGCTTGTGACTAACGGTGGAAAAAGTGTTCTGGATATTTATGAATATGTAACGAACTTGAGATTCCCTATCAATAGCACTCATTACTTCGTGGGAATTAAAAACCAGCTCTGTTGCCACAAGAATATTATTTTCCTATAATGGGGTGGTTGTGTGTCAGCAGATGGTTTTCTTGGGTGTTTGAAGACAGTGAATGCTTCATGGATATCAATGATATAAGTCTATAATTCTGCGAACTACTTCATTCTCCTTTCTTGTAAATTGGTATGACCTGTGCATTTTAATGATACTTAGTAATAATCTTACGTCGTTGCAGTATGGACCGGAAGACTTGCCTCTATTAAGTAACTACAGATGTTTCGTTAGACCGAGGGTATCTGCTTCCAAAGTACTCATATTAGCAGATGTTCTTTATTCAAATTCTGGAATATTTACTGCATCTCTTTTGCTGAAGGAGTTTTGGGAATCGGGGTTTGGAAACTCCGTCATAGTGGCGCCCTTATCAGCAACATTACCAATGAAATGGCACAACAAAGGTACTGCCCGTATCTTCTCGCTGATATACTTTACTACTGCGGAAACGACGCCGCCTTCCTTCGAAAGATTCAAATTTAAGTTCTTCTGAGCAACTGTTAGACTTTCGTAGTTGTAACTACTTGTTACAACCGTAGAAATGCCTCCTTGAACTTGTTCGATTTTTCCTACCATGCTCACTTAAAAAGGATTGCAACCGCTGAAGCTTTAATCTAGAACTTGCCTCACTTGTATGGAACAAGCTTTATAAATGAAGTGTTCCTCTCAGAATTCTTTCATAACTTTTATGTACATTATTCGTCATCTCTGCTGCTCATGTTAAGTATTCGTCCCGCTGCATATAGCTTCTTTGCATTACTCGCAAATTTTTGTGATAGGATGTGCCTCTGATCTCGTAACCTGATAGTACCTTGTATTGTGTCAGTTATGAGCGTTATTTTGAACATTTAAGGTTTACTAACGTTCAGTACACCATGTAGAAATTTCGCTGAAGTCTTTCTGCGTATCCTTGGAGCGGTCTAGGACATTTACCGAGACACCGTCGATCTTAAGGTATTAGTAGCTCGGTAGATATTTTCGGTAGCTCGCGGTAACGCTCAGGTTGCCCTAGTGAGCTCGGACCTCTCACGGTGGCAAATGCTTATTTCTCCAGCAAAACTTTCACTGTTCGTAAATAATACCGCATCTTCAGCCTCGTAGAGGACCGTATATGCGTGAGGTTGAGCACGTCACGTTTTCCATCTGTACGTGACGCATCAGCTAACGTGGATAGTTTTATTTCCGCATAGATACTAACCTATGTTTGTTCTAATGATGGCACCTTCAAGCAAATACAAAAAGATAATGACTTTAATTTGGATTGGGGAACCTATTACTTCTTTAACCGGGTAAAGGACAAATGTGTGTTTACAGTGCTATGCAAGTGTATCGGTTGGGATTGAAAAACATTTGTCACTGGATTCTGCTTCAGAGAAAGAAAATGGTTCAAATGTCTCTGAGCACTATGGGACTTAACATCTGACGTCATCAGACACTTAGAACTACTTAAACCTCACTAACCTAAGGACATCACACATATCCATACCCGAGGAGGGATTCGAACCTGCGACCGTATGAGTTGTGCGGTTCCGGACTGAAGCGCCTAGAACCAGTCGGCCACCGCGTCCGTCTCAAGAAAAACAGGTAGCAATTGGAATACAAACTTAGTAGTCGAAATTGACCTTTTTTAATGGAATTAGACAATCAGCAGCTGAGGCGTCATTCGAGTTTAAAAAATCATAGCACAGTTAGTCACTAAAAAATTATTATTTGATAGTTTATTATTATTTGATAGTTATTATTTGATAGTTTCAATAAAAACATTAATTAAAATTCATTTAATGTTTAGCAGAAACGTAAACTTACAGCCAATAAACAAATGTTAGATTATTAAAAATTAATCTTTAGCCCGTTTTCTTTTGCTTCCTCGCAGTGTGCCCGTTCTCTTTTCTTAGCTCGTAGTAGGATTTATTAATGGTACGGTAACTCAGAAGATAAGTAAGTTTGGCGAACACTATTTTAGGATGTCAACTGCATCGAATCTGATGGTGCCGCTGATTCTGTTTATTAACGCTGTGAGCGAGGTTACGTCATTTGGCCCTTTCGAAAAGATTCTGTGCAGCTGTAAGCTTTGACAGGGTCACATAGGCTATACTTGTCTCGTTGCAGTTCATCTTTAGAAGAAGACATACGCGTTTTAAAGCTACTTCAAAATGGCTTGTATGCCGAAATCTATAGTGAAATAAATTGAACGTTGTGTTCCTTACTGTCTTCAGGCGAAAATGTTCACATTTGACACATCGCGCCCCTGACGCGGAGTTTGGAAAACATTCGGTCTTCAGAAGGAAAGGGAGAACCTGGAACCATTGTACCGGTGTGTTGAGCGAGAGGTGCGATACATATTTCCTAAGCAATTCAACTCTGAACCGCACTAACACACGGAACGTTACAACCGTAGCGCCCTTGTTCTGTCAGCCAATGCACGCACTTCGGATGAAACGAAGTTACGACAGAGTTGGTACCTGCCACGAACCTAACGTCGTTGAGCAATACAGCGCGAGAGAAAGCTGCATTTTAAGCGTCTCATTACGTATTCCAGTTCAGTTCGAACGGTGGAGGTTGGCCCGGGATTCTTACTGGCCGACAGCGCTCCGTGCAGCGACGCAGATCATAAACGCCGCGTGTGTTCCCCGTGCGATACGCTTACAGTCCGTTCGCAGTGAAGTGGCTGGCCAACGCGCTACCAGTTATGGCGTCTGCGTTCTCTGAAATTCTGTAACCGCTCTAGCACTCCTGCCCGTGGACCAGAAAATACGACGAAATATATTGCACTCACTATAGCCCTCACCCATGCATTACTTCAGCTGTAAAGAGATACTAGTAAGCGTCCTTTCAGTAGTAAACTTTACATGCGTGGTGAGTCACGTAAGACGTGACGCACCTTTTATTTCGTGAACGGTTCTAGATATCGAAGCTAGGTTTTCGGCAAAAGATAGTACGCTAAAGGGCACGTAATTTTTTGTGTCCTAAACACACTTAAGTGTTATATAGATCGAGATGCTGAGGCAAGCATGATTTTTAAAATGGTATGATACATTTTTTTAACGGCGCGCGAAAGCTTTTGGAAAAGCGAGTACAATGATTTAACTTTATATTGTTGACATTGAAACCTTTCGCCAAAAAATCCGAGAAATGTACTAAAATTACAAATCAATGCTGCTGGAATCGTCTATTGCAGAGCTCTTCTACGAGCCACCGTCGCTAATCGCAGCAAGACGCGGGTAAGCTACTAACAAGGGAACCTCCCCATCGGCCCCCCCTCAGATTTAGTTATACGTTGGCACAGTGGATATGCTTGAAAAACTGAACACAGATCAATCGACGAAACAGGAAGAAGTTGTGTGGAAATATGACAAAAATAAGCAAAATATACAAACTGAGTAGTTCATGCCAAGATATGCAATATCAAGGACTGGTCCCGTGTTTAGCGTGAGCAGCTGCGGATCGAGAGGTCCTTGGTTCAAGTCTTCCCTCGAGTGAAGAGTTTATTTTCTTTATTTTCGCAAAGCTATGATGTGTCCGTTCATTGCCGTCTCTGTTCCCTGTAATAAGTTTATCAAAAATTGCAGGAAATAATCATGCAAATGTTCGACAATCGTTCGATCCCATGAAGAACTTCCCGATTCCTTACTGTTCGGAAAATATTCACTGACCTTGTCATTGAAGTCTCGAGATATATTTGCTGGATTCATATTGCCCACGGAATACGTCTCACGTACTTAAGGCATTCTCGTCCAAAGTTGCCAACAGTCAACTGCCAGCCAGGGAGCCTCGTTAGCAGGAATACTCTCTCTTCCGTGCGCTGTAGTCGACTGACGTCGTGTGTTTCGATGTTTGTTTAGGTGTAGCTTCCCCATACTACGGCGCAGTTACCTCGCATCGGACGGGCAGATAATAATTGTTTGAAAATAAAGAAAATAAACTCATCCCTCGAGTGAAGACATGAACAAATGACATGTCTTTCCGCAGCTGCTCACGCTAAACACGGGAGCATGGCGCTTCTGAGGTCGCACTATCCTTGATGTTGCCTATCATGGGCATGGACTACTCAGTTGGTATATTTTGCTTATTTTTTTCATAGTTCCACACAACTTCATCCTGTTTTCCCTATTGATCTGTGTTCAGTTTTTCAAGGCCTATCAACTGTACCAAGTTATAACTAAATCCGAGTAGGGTGCGGTGGGGAGGTTCCCTTGTAAGATAAAACTTGATTTCGTTTACGAAATAGATAAAGCATGAGCTAAGATTTTTGTATATGGATCTCTGGCATATGCTAGCTTCTAGCGTAACGTATGGAACTTAGGAAAACTATTACAATTGCGTGCACGCTTCCAGGGTTTAGTGGAAACAGCTACAATGTCATCAGGCAGTTTGCGATTTAACCCCCCCTCCCCCCCCCCCCCCCCTGTTGTTGCATACTTGTCAGAGCTGAAACAGAAACGCCGGTCGTTCATACATCAAAATGATACACAGACTTTCACTGACAAACTAAACTAGTTAATTAACTTCCTTTGATTTGATTTGCCTGGAGACACCTGAATGAATCTCCCCACTTGCTGCCGGACGAATGCATCAATAGATACTACTCGAAACTGCAATTGGACTCAATACACTTTAAATACACTAAACATTTTTTTCACAATGACTGACGACATGTAACTGTCCAAGTAAGTTTCGTTAGTGAAAAGTGGTTTTTCATCTTTTTTAAGCAAATGCTCAAATTTTTTTTTAGCATCGATTGCAAGGCGCATTTGAAATCGCCGCTCCAGAGATAAATATACAGAATTGAATGATATGTCGTTGGGTACGATGACGATTCGATGGCGCATATGGTTTGACATAGTGAGGGAATCATAACAGACTGGTTTTTCCATGCTCCCCATAGAAAAAAATCAATACAAGTCAGATAAGGAGAATTGGCCAGGAACCTCACTGCAACATTACATCTTACCGAAGTTCAGCCAATTTTGCATCCAGTATTTGTGTTGCAACACGGGAAGAATGTGCTGGAAACAGCATAAAATGGCACTTAAGCAGTGGATAGAATGTTTCTAAGAAAGTGGGCGTAAGTATTTTCGTTTAACACCTCTGGGATGAAATAAGATCCCTTAACGGAATATTGCATGATGACGCACTATATGTTTACGAGCCACGATCGTTCCTGCTGTAACTCAGGAAGCCAGACTGAAGTCTCAGATGCCCATAAGTGAATGTTACGTAAATTTGCATCACCGTCGTTCGTAAATTGTTCCTTTTTGCGGAAGAGCATACTCTGGAAAAACGCAGTGTCATCTCACAGGCTCTGCAGAGCGACGAACAAAATTCCATTCGACGTTCGAAATCAAGTCCTCCGAGTGCCTGATGCAGTGACAGGTGATAAGAGTGGAATTTATGTCTATGCTAGATGCGAATGGCACTCGATTGGCTGGAACCCACGTTCCTCGGCAGTACGTCTCTTGCCATTGTGCGGAATGACAAGCGTCGTAACTTGAATAGTTCCTTAACGTGCTCTATCATCCACAATCTTTGTTCTCGTCCTGTGCTTCTTCGACATGCGTTTGACGGTGAAGCTGCCTCTTCGTTATACTGACATAACATGGTCATGTGCTTGCCGCGACGGACAGAGGCAATCGAAATTGACATCCTTCTACCGCCGTACCGTTTGGATAGCATTTCTCAGACATTCGCCAAAAAATTTGAATATTTACGTTCTCTTTACTGATGAACATGTGTGTGTGCAAGGAATATTGAAGCACAAATGACCTGCCGATAGAGAACACAGTTCCTGCTAGTTCTGCAGTGCAGACGAGTAAGCAGTCGAAACACTGATACAAAGATGTAGCCTTGCATGAGCGTCTTTACATCGCAATAGCCGATTCCGATCGACTTACCTTTCAATTTTAGAATATTGGTCGGATGATTCTGCGAAGAGTTTCAAACTAAGAATTGACAAGAATTATATCACCGTTAGCGCCTTTTTGTGATGCTGGTAAAAAAAAGTATATCACTTCAATTTAATAAAATCATGCTTGATTCACTATTTCGATCGATACACGTGTTAAGACACACAAAAATACGTGGTCCTTAGCGTACTATCACTTGCCGAAAAACCTCGTTTATGTACCGTTGACGAAATAAAATGAGTGTTACGTGGTACGCCCTGTTTACATGATTGTTACCATGTGTAGTGGTGGTCTTCATTTACAGGCTGGTTTGACGAAGATGGTTCAAAATGGTTCAAATGGCTCTGAGCACTATGGGACTTAACAGCTGAGGTCATCTGTCCCCTAAAACTTAGAACTACTTAAACCTAAGTAACCTGAGGACATCACACACATCCATGCCCGTGGCAGGATTCGAACCTGCGACCGTAGCAGTCTCGCGGTTCCGGACTGCGCGCCTATAACCGCGAGACCACCGCGGCCGGCTGATGGATATGTCCGCGCTGGTTAACTCTGAGCAAACCACTTCGTATCTGTATGATTGATGTAGCCTTTATCTATTTAAACCTGCTTATTGCCGAGCCCAGTTCTCTAGTGGAGCCCATATGATTTTTAACCACGTACTTCACTACCAAGCTGTCTATATCTTTTTGTCTCATGATGTGTTCTATCAACCGATCCCTTGCAGTCACGTTGGGCAACAAATTTCTTTTCTTTTTAGTTCTATCCATTAATTGCCTGATCAACCTATCTAATCTTCGGCATTCTTCTTTGGTCTCATATTTCTAACGCGTCTCTTCTTACCCAAAGTAATAAATGTCGACGTTTCGTTTCCTAACATCGAAATTTCTATTCGCTCATTAAAAAAAACACTCTAGATTTTTAATAGCCTCTACCGGAATGAAAAATAAAATTTCTATTGGCTGATTACCACTTTTGGTTGATTAACAACAGTCTTCAGAAACAAGTAGAAAGTAATTTCGGATAATGTGGACTTAGTTCTCTTTACAAACCACATACTATTTATAATACAGAAAAGTAATTAATGTAAATTAACTCCAAGGTAATTTTCCTTTCATTTTCGTAAATCTGAACCTGCTTCTCAATCAAACGAAACCAACGATCAGCAAATACTTGTTATATTTCTTATTGCGGTTAAGAATTTTAATTTTTAAATTTTTAGCATGTAATGTAGATCACTGTATGTAAAGTCATATAAAAAAATTGTTTTTCCAAAATGCTGTTCTTGCCGTGGTCTGTCTGCGTTTTGTATTCTCTGTACATCGGTCGTCGGTAGTTATTCAACTTCATTAACAGTAAAATCTTATTTTCCCTAAACTGGCCTTATTTAAAACTTCCTGGCAGATTAAGACTGTGTGCCCGACCGAGACTGGAACTCGTGACCTTTGCCTTTCGCGGGCAAGTGCTCTACCAATGAGCTACCCAAGCACGACTCACTCCCCGTCCGCACAGCTTTACTTCTTCCAGTGCCTCGTCTCCTACCTTCCAAACTTTGCAGAAGCTCTCCTGCGGACCTTTCAGAACTAGCACTCCTGAAAGAAAGGATACTGCGGAGACATGGCTTAGCCTGAGGGATGTTTCCAAAATGAGATTTTCACTCTGCAGCGGAGTATGCGCTGACATGAAACTTCCTGGCAGATTTCTTCTCATTCTGGAAATATCCCACAGCCTATGGCTAAGCCATGTCTCCGCAATATCCTTTCTTTCAGGAGTGCTAGCTCTGCAAGGTGCGCAGGAGAGCTTCTGTAAAGTTCGGAAGGTAGGAGACGAGGTACTGGCAGAAGTAAAGCTGTGCGGACGGGGCGTGAGTCTTGTTTGGGTAGCTCATATTGTAGAGCACTTGCCCGCGAAAGGCAAAGTTCCCAAGTTCGAGTCTCGGTCCGGCACACAGTTTTAATCTGCCAGGAAGTTTCATATCAACATTCTATTACTCATGTTTTGCCACCTTTCTTCAAGAAACTATCCATTCCCAACACTAGCACCACGTTAAGTACAGACGAGAGCAGTACTCCAAGTGAGAACAAGACATATCGGAGCCCACTGAGGCTGGCCACGAGCGACACGGAGTCGTTACCCCAGCGATCCGACTGAGAAATCTGAATACAAAAAAGTAGGGTTTAAGGAATAGTGGCGGCGCACCATTTATCCCCTCCTACAGCCGACCCACCAATCCACCGACACTTAACAAGCTTTAGCCAATCCGATGAGTCGTTGTGCACATCCAGAACGCCTCTGCCCAACCACATGTAGATCCACAAGCCGCGAAACGGTTGCGAATTGAACAGTGACCCGGAAACACAATAAATTTCCTTTACTTCATATCTATGGTCACAAAGTTTTATGTCATCAGACTAACGATTTCGGTGTATAATGACTATCTTCAAATCTGTTTTCTAAAACCAGATCTGAAGATTAATGTAGTGGGACTTTGTCTGGTCGATTTCTAATAATAAAATAGCAACCGCCGTTATTTTGGTCTTATTTGTTAGGAAACCAATTTCGGCATTACATTATGCCGTCTTCAGGCCTGCATGTATCGAGTAACCCTCGTGTTAGAAACTAATGGAGCACTGTCAACTGATATCGTAAGATTTTTTCCCAACGTGATGTGCGCACATTGTATATCTGTCAGCAAGGAGCGCACATGCCCGTGGGAAAAATTCTTACGATACCAGTTGACTGTACTACATTGGATTCTAACACGATGGCTACTCGATAATTGTAGGCCTGAAGATGGCATAATGCAGTGCCGAAACTGATTGCCTAACAAATAAAACCAAACTAAAGTCTGTTGTTATTTTATTATTGGAGATCTGAAGATGGTCATTACAAGCCGAAACCGGTGTTTGATGACAAAAAAATTTGTAATCATAGACGCGAAATAAAAGAAATTTGTCACATTCAGACTCCTTCCCTGCTTCTACTCGATAGGTAAGGACGCATCTGGATTTTACATTAACGAACTCTAGGTTTGGTATCAACAGCGACCAGCTGAAGGCTCAGCGTCATTTACCCTCCTATTATGGCCAGCTACAACAGTGATTCCATTCACTTGGCCCTGCCCTCCGTCTTTCTGTGGGTGGGGACTCTTGCAGTAGCACTCGAGCCTGTGTAAACTCAGTGATGTCTCAGTTCTCAAGAGTAGGTATCAAGCTTGCTTCCCCTGCTAGGACGTGCCTTTTCGTGGCCATCTTATACAGAGGAACCTTGAGACAGCTTGCAGGCGGTGTATGGAGTTAAGAGCTAATTCTGAGTGAAACTTCTCTCTGGCCACATTTGCGATCCCTCTGCACTGTGTCTCTGGTTTCCTACCCTGGAGTGCCCTTGATGGCTCCAAATAGCCGAAAGAGTAACAACATACAATTCATTATGTTGTCAATATTTGACAGTCAAAATTCGGGCACTGTCATATCCGATTTGCCCCACAAAACTAGATCTTGCACAATTCGACTAGTCTGCCAAATGAAAACCCAAAGATACCCTTTCAGACACTGCTTGATGCTGATGACGCTATCTCAGACGGGTACGCAGCACCTCTGTGTCCTTCACAATGATAACATGTGACGCTGCTCACGCCAATTTTATACGATATCACGGCAGGTAAAAACACTAGACACGAACAACACTAATACTGTCTGGTGCCCATTCTGTTTACCTCTAATCATTTACATACCCTACAATGGTGCTTCTGTATAGAGATTTGCACCAACCATGAATGTCGGCGCTTCACTTTTTTCTAACAGGCACTATAGTTTAAATCTGTGTTAGGATTTTTTTAGGCGTAGGCTATTTACCACATGTACATCTACTCTTCTGTTCAGAGTACTTCATTGATAATGTTGTCATCCTCTTCTTTCAACTCGTCTTCGAGCAAACACACACACACACACACACACACACACACACACACACACACACACACACACAGGTTTTTTGATCTTTATAAAGAAACTGAAGATGATACTCTCAATCTTAACATTTTGAATTTAATTGCCGTTGGGCTGTCAACGGCGACGTTTACTCTTCGTTTCCACCTCTGTGCGTAATATCTTCCGCAGTGTTTTTCACCTGTTGTGTATTCTCTTTGACCGCTACCGTTAAAGTACCAGAAAAGGAAATTTATTATTTCTTCAAGGGTAGGAACTTAAAATAGTGGCAACACTGCTGTGTGCAATGGAATCTCATATTGTCGCTAATAGCACACGTTGTTGACATACCTGCGTCACCTCCTAGCAAATGAACTCGTGCGTCCCACATCACCGGCATGCCCACAATCGAGGGAAACAGTCACTTATGAGCGAGCAGTCTAAAGTACGCCTGTGATGGTGTTTTCCTAACGCATTACGTTCCTCCATGGTAGACCGTCAATGCACAGTATTACTGCTCGTTTTTGGAGCATCACCTGCGACCAGCCTTGCGAAGGAAGCAGCGACACTTCCTGGCAATCCACCCATCATTTTGCACGACAATGCGCGGGCGCATACAGCGCCAAGCTGTGGCTGCTCTGTTGGGTCTATGGGACTGGGAAGTACTGTACTATCCACCATACTCCCCGGAGTTACGTCCTTATGACTTTGATTTGATTCCGAAGATGAAGGAAGCGCTCCGTGGCATTCGCTACAAAACTATTCCAGAGATTCGACAGGCAGTAGACCGCTCCATTTTCACCATGAACAGAACAGGCTCTGCTAACGGTATACTACGCTTTCAACATCGCTGGCAACGGGTTCTATAAAACGCTGGTGGCTACTCTGGAGGACAGTACCAGGTGCAAACATGTAACTCATTTCTATCGGTTGTGAATAAATAGTTGCCACTTTTTAAGTTCCAACCTTAGTATATGACATCTCAAATTTTGTGCTTTTCGAGTATAATCATAAATTTTTTTTACTCTGAAGAAAGTTAACATGTATTAGGTGTACGGGGCACAGGTATACACAACAAATCATCGTAACGAAACGACTCGAAATTCTCTGTCGCTGGATAAATACGCATTCAAGAGACACTAACTATTTCATGACAGCACTGAGCTACATGGGGCAAGCGACAGGGCACCCGTATCTCGAAGTGTTGGCGAGCTATGCAGTTTCACAGATGCCTCCCAACGTCACTTTCCCGCTCCCCCCCCCCCCCCCTCCCCATCTTTCCCCACGAGATGTTTTTTGAGCGTTGGATTGGATGGGATACGGCCATCGGTCTCCCGATCTCCGCTGGATTTCAGTGCGTGCGGATTTATCAAGGACATAGCTACATAACAAGCGTTCGAGATCTGGTGGATTTAAGACATCTGATCTTCGCTGAAACAGAGGTCATAACACCTGTTATGCTTATGAACATTTGGATAGAAGTGGAGTACCGTTTCGATATCTGTTGAGCTACAGACGGTATCCAAATTAATCTGTGCCAACATGCAGAAAAGTATCTAAGCTCCTGTGCACGGTGTCGGGCAAATAAAGTTGTAAACCTTAATATACATTGAAGCAAATGTTTTTGCGTACCCATATCCCGGACAGCCTGCGTAAAAGCTACAAAATTAAATGGGTACTCAATGAAATTCTTTCTATCTAGTGTTCTTCTTACATTCCTTACTGTTGGTAAGATCATTAGATTTACACGAAATTTATAGTCACTCTCACCATTGTCACATTTGTTTCTAAGATATCTTACAACCATACAGTGTCATCTGCATATCTAGAGGTACATTCTTCCAATCACTTGAATCCTCCAAGTCGTTACGAGTAAAAGTATCTTTCAGTTTTCATTGTAAATGCGGTCTTGATATGACAAGACCACTCATTTTTCTTGTTTTTTCTGCATCTCATCTGGAGGTGTTGCACTTTCTATTATACATACTACACGAACACCACAACATTTCTCCAAAACTGACAAGAAATGAATACCAGCTACAATTGCAAATCAGCAATTTCCCCCTTTTTATAAGTGCTTTAAATTTGTAACCGTCCTGTTTCTGTAATTTTTTTGTTTTTAATGGTTTAATTGTTTGCGTTCATCGCTGTCTGGAGTATACAGTTTCGTTAAAGTTGGAGAACTGTGCGCTAAAAGTGCAGCTGCAGCACCATTTCACGGCAATTACAAAATAAATGTAGAAAGTTAGAATTATTTAGTTGACCTCAACTTCTTTCCCTCACGCAAACTTTGTGAAATGTTTAAGACTGAGCACTGCGTGCTGTGTCGCACAAATTCCCACATACAAGGACGTTCTCCTCTTATCAGGAGTAGCAACGATTGAACCAAAACGCTGTATTCGGTCCATTTGTGTTGCGATCTGAAACTAGGTCGCTACGTCAACGTTGTAAGTCAATAGCGTTTCGACGTGTTCCGTGCCATTCTCAGTCTCTATATCCGTCGTGTTGAACGTTTGAACTACACGTGTTTAAGGTACACAAATTTCTTCACAACTGTTCACCAGTACCAATTAACAAATATTTTACCATTTTTTCTGACAGAAGTTTCCTCAAACATTACTTCCCGTTTCTTTCACGTAGATGGTAATGACAGAAATCGGGGATATTAATGTTTTTAATATTCCTTCTCTATGCAAGTTCAGTAAGTAAATATTAAACCACAGACTGAAACTTCATCTGCGACAATTGTGGTGTTGGTGCATAAGCTAATGGCAGATATTGTTGTGTAAGAGAAAGGTATTGTTACCTGAAGAAGCGGTTGTCGGTTCTAATAATACGAGATCATTCCTTTCAGTGTTACCTAGCAATCTGATTTTTAGTCTGTAACTGAAGCTTAATACGTGGAATAATTAGCAAATTAGAGTACAGGTGAAATTAAAGCAACGTAGGTGGCTTTATTTCTTCGCATGTTACCTCCATTATCAGACACAGTATTTATTATTTCGTGATATCTGATATCAAACATTTTCTGTTCTACTGGTATGTAAGTAAAATTTCATTTCGATCTTGGGTTGTATACAGTAATAATACGTCACAAAAATGTACGCGTAGAAGAAATGAATGCATTCGCTACACGTACCTGAACAGGTACGAATGTTAATAAATGGTTTCATGGATAAATTATAATACTGTTTGCATGTGAACAGATGTGTGTTCTGGAAACAACTGTTTGGCTTGTTAGTCAAAACACTAGGCACAAATACCATTTCAGCGTGTCTCACATTTTCAGAGATATCAGCATTCCACTACTCGTGGCTCACGATCCAATTTTTCTGTCTCCTGGAACCTAGTAACATATTTACAGAAGCTGGTATTTTCACTTTGTATTGCGTAGCCCGTGTCGTAGTAGCTTATCGAATATTTACCTTTCATCATGATATAAGGACGAAATTGCAATAACAGGATAAAATTTCTACAGCTATGAGCGTAAAGCCCTACAAACAGTTCACCCAGGCTATCGATCCCTCCTGTGGAGTTACTGAATAAATGTTATCATTAATTTCCAATAGGATAAAGATAATTTTCTAACAATAGTCTTGTTCTGAACCTGTTGCGGCACTTCACCGTCAAGTTATGGCGACTTGATGAACTATCCACGGTAATTATGCCGTGCAAGTCTCATCATATCTCCACAACTTCAGCAACCACTTTCAGACCTACTTACTGTGGTCAAGTCTACAATTTCTGTCAGCATAAGCTTCCGTCCATTGCCAAGGTCTCAAAAGATGTATAAGGAGATGATTTGAAGATTTCGGCCTTTCTCTCAGAAACATACAGCGTCGCTTAAGCACTGATTTTAAATTTAAAAAAACAGATTCTTTTTTTTTGAGATTTTTGAAACTAATTCGATATGCTACCAACTGAGTGCAATCCATGATGGGATGCTGAGGAATATTGCCTTCGACATGTTAGCAGATGCCGGCCGCGGTGGTCTCGCGGTTAAGGCGCTCAGTCCGGAACCACGTCACTGCTACTGTCGCAGGTTCGAATCCTGCCTCGGGCATGGATGTGTGTGGTGTCCTTAGGTTAGTTAGGGTTAAGTAGTTCTAAGTTCTAGGGGACTTATGACCACAGCTGTTGAGTCCCATAGTGCTCAGAGCCATTTGAACCATTTTTTGTTACCAGATCGAATAATATTTGACTAAAAGATCCAACTACGTTATACTGAGAGACTAATATCCAACAGAACGGAATTAACAATAATACGTTCTAACAGAAACACTAATGCTCTAAACAAACGTAAATGATTCCTCCGGTGTCAGCAGCACGATCTCGCGAAAGACGAACGGTTATGATTTTTGTCTGATTTGAGCGTCATATAAGCTGTAGCTTATGGAGGCTACACGTGTACTGTTGTCGCTGTAAACAAGAGTGACGGGCGTTGCAATTTTCTCCATCATGTGATGCTATTTCATTCCTGTAAATTACCTAATCCAGTACTAAAGTGAGAAACTGCCTCCGAGAAAGCTTGCAACCATTGCAGGTTAAATTATCGACCATGATCTGGTAATAGAGAAGTATTAATACGGAACTGACTAATTAATTTCATTTAGTGGCGGCCCCCTGCCAGTGGCCGGCAGTCACGCGAACCCTAAGTACCAAAACGTAACCCGAAACGTCCGCTGAATGTTATATCAGATTTCGACGGATGCAATAGAATTCTGTTTGCAGTTGAGGACATTTCAGTGCGCCTCTGAAGTTTAAATACCGCCTGCCACGAATAGTTATTTATAATATGGTGTGCCCTGTCAATGTGCACTGCGGTCATTGTTTTCAGTCAGATTCAGTTTGTTAACTTCCTGACACACAGTATGAACAACATCTTAGTTCCAATGACAGTTTACATACTCTGGTTTCAGTTTTTTGTAACTAGGAATTGTTGATGACAAACCATTTCTATACATGCAGTAACAAGTTCTTTGACGATTAGTGTTACAGTAAGTATTTACAAAGTGTTTTCTTTGACACTAGTTTCATTAGAATACAACTTATGAATTTTAATTGCATTATTTCTAACGGACCTCGGCTCGTTTAATCTTAGTTTACCATTCCGTTCCCACAGCCAACATAAACTTACTAAAAACAGTCGTTTCCCCACAGAGGCTGTACGTCGCTCGCAACATAAAGCTTTAATCCGTGTAACCATAAGCCGATTTAGTCCATAGTCGTTTTCAAGACTGCCTAAACACACGTTGAGTAAAACTAACGTCAGTAGAAAGTGAATGATAGCATGAGCAATCATCAGGTCACTATAATAACTGCAGTATATAAAGTACTTAAACATACTAACTTCGGAATGCGTTGCTTTGGGGGAAGGTACGCACGTGGAGATTGAATAGTACCTATGTGCATATACATAACTATCCTCTTTTTTAAAATTTAATATCCCTTTCGCTAGTACACGAAGCGAGCATTTTGAGTTTCGGTCCATCAAACAGCTTCTTTTCTTTCAGTAAAACCATTTCGAGTGAAGCATGGAGGACCCCAATTAGGGAAGTGTGATAAGGTATTGTTCTGGTATTTGTCGTGTAATCAGCTGAAATTTTCCGATAACCTTTAGACGATACTGAATGATGGACCTACTTTCAATTTGCTTGTCTCCAAGATAAACATCGTAGAGATCTATTGTACGTTCTGTATCTGTTTGCGTGAGAGTGTGAAGTTAATGACAACCCCTAAATGTACTGAAGGGTACTTGCTTCTGTGTGAACCGTGGGACATCTCGATATTTCTTTTTTCAAATTCCTCCATCATGGGGTGGGCTGTCAGCCATCGCTGTAGATCTCTTCAGCCTAGATAATAGTTAAATCTTGTAATTTGAAGAAAATTATAATAAGTTTAAAATAAAGAATTACTAAATGACAATGTTTGTTCTCCGTTCCATGGCAAGTATATCGCACGCAAATGAGAATCTGTTCTCTGTGATTGTGAATATATGGATAAGTGAGTAGATGCTAAGTTGAGTAATACTGGTAGCAGATGTTCAGCTCGGGTATGTGTCGCATGTTGTTGTGCGTGCCAGATGTTGGGTGAATACTGGAGACCTGCAGTGAGAGCTGGAGGAGTAGGTAACAGTGGCCTGGTTAGTAGGCAGAAAAGAGATGGCTTTATCTGGTAGAAACGATTTCTGTACCGATTTATAGGTCACAAAAGGTCAAGTATTATCCTTGGGGAAGGATATACTCAAGAGATACAGGCACCCCTTTGTCCCAGAAAACAGGATGCAATGAAAGTACAGAAAACATTACCGTCAAACGAAAAAACCGCTTGGTACCGGCAGGGTGTCCTTTATATTACACAGCAAAACAGCTCTGAGCGTTGCGCTCGTATCCATTACAGATCACACTGAAGTACAGGGTTTCCAGTCGGCTGAAAAACATCAAGAAAATGTACAACTCGTGCGGTATGCAGTACGTCAGCCATACTCTTACTGCTGGAACACTCACTCTTGCTCAAGATTTTATTTTTCACTTTTATGAAAGTGATTTTTATGAAACCTATTTCGATGTTCAAAATGTTGAATAACTGTGTAAATTTTAGAAATGGATGTTGGATAACTGTGTAGATAATAGTGCTGGCGATTACATTTCAGTTCTAAGAACGCAGAATCTAATATTAAATGTCTATACTTCTACGAAACAATAATTAAACTGAAATAGTAGAAATTTAAGGAAACGCAGCACGTCCCTGTTCTCTTATTCTATTGTTAATTAGGCTCCCTAATTTTTTGTCTCTTTTGAATCATTCGGGAGATTCATGAACGTTAATCGTAACGTTTTCATAAATTCTCAGATTATTTTCTGCGTAAAGTAGATGAAGTAAAATGGTTTCAAAATAATTTAATAAAATGTGATTCTGATATAGCTTACGGAACTGCATTAGCAATGAATTTTGAAAATATAATACTTTCATCGATTAGCTGGGTGCATCAAGACCGACAGATTCTTTGTTTTCCTTCGCTACACGTGCTAATATCTCGTTTCACTCAAATCTCTCTTCTGTTGTCTGGGAAAATACATGAAAATAGTTCGATTTACAAAGACCTGTCAATGTTTGACATACGCCACTCGTTCAACGCTATGTTTGGGTGTGAAGAAGAAGAAATCTCCAATGTGATTACATTAGATTTAGCGCTGCATTTCACCTATGTGTTAATCGTTGTTTTTAAATTTCATCGTGTTGGCAGTATCGTACCATGGGAAATATCATCCCGATATAACGAAGATAGTAATTTTGAAACACTTAGCTCCAAATTCTGTCAAGACGTAAGTCAATACCATATTCGAATTTCGTTTGTATCCTTTTTCAGAAAAATAACTGTCGTAAAACATTTATCTTAAAGAATATATTTAAAGTTTGGTGTGTTCTGTTGTATCTGAGCTGTTGTTTTGCTGCACTTCACGCGTTAAGATTTAAGCCTGTTCCTTCTTTACCCACTGCCAACCCATCATTTCTTAAATCATCTTACATCTCTTCCAAATTACAAGCCAACGATGATTTGGGAAATTGTCCCTCCTTCGGATGTGTTCCTGCCTAAATTTTGTTCTTCATTAATTTGGTATCCAATTGTTTGTACTTCTAGCTCTTGTCATGTTGTTTAGGTTCTCATTTGGTCTGATATTCACTAACAACTCAAGTAATCATCTTCCAAGGTCTTCATTCCTTGCGAATTGAAGAAGATGCTATTTATCCTTATGAGATATGTATGTTTATGGTATGGCCCTTGTCAATAGCGAGTAACAAATACGTTCGTCTGATAGGTAGGTGTTGTTTGGGAACTTTAAAACTGATGTTATATGAAGTATACAGTGTCCGCACTTCCATGTCAAGTAAATTACATTCACTGTTTCTTCCTTTACAGCTAGTTAGTTTTTCTACTGTGCTGATTCGATAAAAATTTTGGTAACAGATTATTCGATTCTAAGGAATTATGGGGTCTTACTATTTTAGTTTATTTTCAGTAAGACGCTTTTTGCATTTCATTGCATCTCTAACTTGTTAATGGACTTTAGTACTGAGAACTAATCAAACCTTCCACAATAATCCTCTTCACAGGAATTATCGAATTACTAGAAATCGGCGAGCAATGTATTTAAGCTCCCTCTGCGCGAGATAATTTACTAGAGCTCTAGCTGTAATCTGCGTAATCTGAGGTATGACTGAGAAAAATTTAACAATTTTTCCAATAAACTTCGACAACAGTCGTCACTGTGTTCCTACATACCTGTTGCTGCGAAGTTTTCCGTAGATATCCTCGTGTAACGTCGTTACGTAAGTAGTACCTTTTAAAAATTGTCTGTGACTACTGTGTTACGGGCTGGCTTGGAGGCCACTCACAACGTGAAACTAAGCTTATCGTCTGCGGACACGTAACATCGGTCACAGGAATTCCTTCTTTACAAACAAATGCTGATGTGACAAATCTCTGAACAAGGGAGTAGTTATTGTCTTGGCACAGAACTGGCGTTAATTCCAGAGTAATTATTTTAGTTCTGTTTCAATATCACCACCATCACCAAAATGACCATCATTGTCTTCTTCCTAATCTGCGCGTCTTATGCTTTGCATGTAACATTTATAGAGACATTAGTCACAGCCCTTCCAGTTGCATGTTGGTTTCCCTACGTTTCTAAGTCAGGTTGATTGTTATTTTTTCAGTATTATCGGCAGTGTATCATCCTCCATCATACTGATGTACACTTTCCATTTCCTTCTGTTTCCGTTTTATATATTTTTTGCATTTGTTTCTATATTTCAGTTTCTATACTATTGAAATATGCTGCACAGTAATGCCAGACTACGGTTAAGATAATCCGTGTAACAGATAAGTTTGTTCAGTTATTTAAAGTATTCGTGTTTCCTATATCCCATTATTATGTCGTCTGGTGTATTTTTCGGATGCTTGATTTAATTTGCAAAAATTAATTTAAAATGGCATCTAATATCGAAACTGATCAGTATGATAAAAGCTAATGTAGCTTAATTTTTTATAAAAACTTACAGTCCGGTTTGGAACCAGGTTTTTAACTACGACCAAGTTCATAGCTTCTGTGAAAATCCGGAAAACTTATTGTAGGTGATGATCTACAGCTTGCAAATATTTAAGGTTCGCCATATTCACCAAGATTAGCTGCGAATTGAACATGTTTTTATTTACTAACAACTGATTACTGTCCCAATGATTGCTATAAGATACGATGACGTGTCCAGAGAGCTTAGTCACATCAGCTGGCCACGGCGTGCCAGACGGAACGCGGGAACTATGTGAGGGCCAATGGCGGGCTACGGATCGGTCTGTCTGAGCTTTGCTCGGTACTTCCCCGAAGTACTTGGTACAGCACGACCTTCCATCTAATATTACGGCGCTAAATTCTTTGGTCACCACGACTGTCTTCAATTCGGCAGAATATTGGACTCAGCGTTGATTAATCTTCGCTGTTTGTTTGTGACATTACATAGGTTCACAGGTCTACTGCTTACTTGCACCAAAAAGAGGCAGCTTAGCAATCTATCGTCACAAGCCTTTGAAATTGAATGCGAATGACACAAAAGAGAGACGCGAATTTTCAGTATCTATAATGTAGTTGCGTAATCGACGTGAATTTCAAATTTGCTTTGAAACGACATTACAACATCACTCAGAAAGAAAAAAAATATTTATATGACTCTTAAATAGCAATAAAGTACTACGGTCGACAGGCCGGGTTCATTGTTCTTTTCGTTAACAAGCCGTTTGTACTAAATGTTCAGGAATATAGCACATGGAGTAGCTGAAGTGAACTTAATGTCACACACATGAATCCACTGTACGCCGCAACAATTTTCGATGGAATTATGCGAAGATCATGCGGAAAACCTATATTACCACAAATACCGTGGTTAAGTCCAGGGGCATGCCTGCAACAAGTTTTCGATTTAAACTCGATATAGGTGAATTATTGAAGGAAAATTAGTTGAGGAACGAAAATTAGAAGATTCAGAATGAATTGAAGACCTCGTACATTAAGTGAACATTGTTCATGGTAAGACATTGTAGGGCGACAAACAAGTAATTTCTAAATTGATGCATATCCATTTAAAAACAAAATCGCCTTGCGGAAAGGACAAATTGTAACTCGAATCACAATTCCCTAAGTTCATAGGCATTAAAGAACACCCAAAGTATGAAGAATTGTACCCTGTGAAAAATTACATTGATAATTATCCAAACGTCATTAAGGACATTGCCAATCTAACATCTATTGTCGAACTGTTTTCGAGACCGTTTGACGTTTCCAGAGAAAGTGCCCCTGTGACTGTGGAAAAGTAACTGACTGATCTGCAAATGTAATTCCCGTTCCAAAGACAAATACTTTTAGTATAAAACCGTCCACGGCGTCTACATTCTCTACCTCAGGGATACTTCCCATGTTTCCATAATGAGCTCGCAAAAGTGATAAAATATATCAGCAAATGTGTGTGAAAGGCTGCTTTCGACTATAAAACTAAATAAGTCATGATTACGTGGCAACCTCCGTACAATAATCTTTCAAACTGTCTGTGTCTGCTTGTATACCGACAGTTTGTACCAGATACAAATTATATCTTCAGTGCATCAAAAGAAATGAAGCAGTTCTAAAAATTTGTTTGGTTTGTAATTCACATGGTTGAGAAGTATGAAACCAAGTCATACACAGTACGACTGGATTGCCATTTAAACACGGCGCGCTAGCCGTTTACCCATATTCTCGCTCATATAACGTGGCGTGGGTTGAGGTGCAGTCTGACCAATTGCTTTGATACGATTGGTAAGTCGATTCTTGCCCCTCCCCTGTCCCCCTGTCCTAAACGATAAAATACAAATATTGAATTTCTATTATAGTTCTAACTAGTGATAGACCATATACCACACAGCTTAGGTGACCCTCTAGCATTATCACAAATTGCGAACAGCAGTCACGATATGTGAGACACTATGAACATAATAGATATTAAGGATTTTAATGAGCCCCACTGATCACAATAGGCACTTACATAGATAGTCGTAGTATAGCATACACAAGGCATAAAATGGCAATGCATTGGCGAAGCTGTCATTTGAACTCATGGTATTCACGTCAAAAGATGTCCGACGTGGTTATAGCCGTACTACTGGAATTAACACACTTAGATCGCGGAATGACAGTTGGAACTGGACGCATGTAACATTCCATTTCGGAACTCGTTAGGGAATTCAACACTCCTAGATTCACCGTCAAGAATTTCGAATTTTAGGCATTACCTCTCATCACGGACAACTCAGTGGCCGATGACCTTCACTTAACGACCGAGAGCAGCGGCGTCTGCGTAGAACTGTCAGTGCTAACAGACAAGCAAAGCTGCATGAAATAATAGATGAAAACAGTGTGAGACGTACGATGAATTTATCCAATAGCACACTGCGGCCAAATTGAGCGTTAATTGGATCTAACAGCAGACTACAGACGCGAGTGCCTTTGCGGACAGCATGACATCGCCTCCAGCGCCTCCAGTGCCTCCATCACTTCTCCTGGGCTCCTGGCCATAATGGTTGGATCCAAGACGACTGGAAAAATTTTAGCTATTAAAATGAGTTCCGACTTCAGTTGGTAAAAGCTGATGGTAGTGTGGTGCAGACCCCTGAAGACATGGATCCAAGTTCTTGACTATGCACTGCACAAACTGGTGGTGGCTCCATAATGGTTTTGGCTGCATCTACATGGAATGGACTGGGTCATCTGGTCCAACTGAACCGATCATTGACTGCAAATTGTTACGTTAGGCTGCGTGGAGACCATTTTCAGACATTCATGGACTTCATGCTGCCAGACAACGATGGAATGTTTATGTATGAAAATGCACACTGTCACCGAGCCACAGTCGTTCGAAACTGGTTTTAAGAACACTCTTGATTGATCTATCAAACGATCTGGGCACTTAGATTTACCTACATGAATCCCATAGCAAATGTATGAGACATAATCGAAATGTCAGTTCATGAAGAAAATCATGCATCGGTATACTTTCGCCGACGGCGATAGAAGTAGATGGCTCAGTATTTCTGTAGCGGACGTTCAACGACTAGTTAAGTGCATCCCTCGTCGAGTTGGTACACTACGCCGGGAAAAAGGAGGTCCCATGACTTTTGTCACATTAGTATAATCTTTCAGCCTTTATGATTACAACGTGATCCTGAAATTTTGGAGTCATTGAGGGATGATTTCTAAGAATTTTACTTTCTGGGACTCGTGGTCTTTGGTTGTTCGTTCCACAGCGGTAATTGTAGTTATGATTTACTTGATTCGATGCCTTTGTTTCTGAGGCAATCCGTTCATTGGATTGAAAATCGCTGGTGGTATAACAAATTATTCCTACAATTCTCCTATACAAACGTAATGTGCTGTGGTTTCCGGCACTGATGTAAAATCTCTACACAGCATCGTAGTTCAGTTCTTCCACTGCGTTTAATGAACTCATAAACGACGTCGATATATGTCGACTCTTCGCGTACGTACCTATACATACTCATCTGTACAACCGTTAATGTACTGCTGGGAAAACAAACCTAAGGTAGAATCGTGCAATACTCTATGCAGGCTTGAGGACGAAGACGGAAATATGAGCGTTACTATTATCAATGACAGTCACCTGTGTGTATGGAACAGTTTTGTTTCCAAACGAGCAAAGAGCGCAAATGGTCGACACTTGAATCGCTCTGCAGATATTTTCTGTGCAAGGCAGATACAGAGGTGATTGGTTATAAGAAATGAAGCAATATGCATTTACTCTGTAGCTAGCCATGGAGAACAAGGGTATGCATACCAAAAACATGCTACGTACTTTGTGCATGTGGTGCACCATTGCTCGGAACTCTGAGAAAAAAGTCGAATACATGAAATGGGCAGTAGAGTCTGGTAAATTAATCTTTAGTTCTGCCAGTTTCGTTCTTCTGATGGTATTCTGGACCCATAAAATTATCTGGAAAACAAAAATTTTACAAAGACTTGGCCCTGGAAGACTAACATATAAAGTAGAAGTAGTAAACCGAAGGGAAAGTGGAAGTCTGGAACAATGCAGGAAAGATTGCACGTGTAATAAACAGCCTAAAACAGGAAACTGAAGGAAATGAATGAAAACTCATGTAAGATTTGCTCTCTGCACAGTGCTGACAAAAGTTGAGATACCCACTTAACAGAGGCTGTTGTCACACAGCGATGTGTCCGTCCTCACCTGAGGATAGCAGACGACAATAGTCATAAAGTACCATATTTACGTTGAAATAAAATATGTATGTAAAGTTGCTTGTCTCCACGGGAAAAGCTGGTTCTTGAGAGTGTGTAAAGCTCGACTTCCTGTATAGTAAATTTTAACGTTGACTGCATACCACATTTCACTGTTGATGGCGTTGACCAAAGATCGGCTCTGTTCATAAAATAAAAATGTCTCCGATTCAGTTTTCTTACCCGGTGTTCACTCGCTCTAGGTGTCACGGCGGCATGCTGCCGCTATCAGTTCCTCAGTTCGGTAAGAAATATTTATAAATTCGTTGTTATAGCCAATACATGACAAAATTCTTTGCTGGGTGAGACACTGCCATTAAATCCCACATGAGATTTTTTCGCGATGTAGTGTCGTCTATTTTTAGTATGTTTCCTGGACATCTCATTATGCTTGATGACAGTCGGTGTGATCGAATTGGGAAGTAAAAGAGATTATATGTTTTCCCAGCAGCTTCTTTTGGTGAATATGACGTTCTTCAAACATTTAAAACACAATATATTGATCTGGCCTACTGAGCTAATTATATGCGTTTCAGCAGCGTGGCGAGACCGTTGTGCAAATCTGGGAAAAGCAAAGAGCTAGTCGGGTGGCTCTGGAACAGGCCTTCAGAGGCCCTGTGCGGCTGTAAAGCGAGCGACCCGCCCCGGCGTCTCTAGAGAGCCACAAGCAGCCTCACTGACACGCAAGCGCGGCAGGCAGCCTACCTGCAGGGGCGGCGCCAGCTGTCGGATGGACGACGTCTGCTACTTGCAGGTAGCAGAGGAGCGGCACATCGCTCTGGAACATCGTCGTCTTCCTTAAGTGGTGGTACTGCATCTTTTGTCAGCGCTGTCCACAGAGCAAATCTTAAATACTTTTACATTTGTCTCCTATTTCGTGCTTTACACTTTCTATTACAGCTCACATTTGCTACCTTCTTTTCAGTGTTCCAGAGTTTCATTTTCCTTTCGGTATATTTCTCTATTTTATATGTTGGTCTTTCATGGCCCAGTGTCTGTAAATAGTAATTTCACCATTTTTTCCTCTTCGAACATTGTCCTCACACTCGACGAAACGAACTGCAGACTCTGCCATAGTAGGAACTAACTTGCTCACGTACTGGTTCCCTGTAGTGCGTGATGTGTATTGTTACATTTTAGAGCTATTATGAAAAGTCAAATTTTTTTGCGAGTAACCGCGTCGACTTGTTACAGCCGTCATTAATGTCAGAAGCCATAAGAAGGAAATAGGAGTAACTGTTCTGACAGAAGAGGTGCCTGTATTAGGTTGATATTGTCTTTTGTTAGGATGTCCAGCTTCCGCACAAGATAGATATAAAGTGTTACTGGTTTTCGTCCTATGCTTAGTACATAGAGAGCATGTTTTCAACTGACGCTTTTCACTTTTCTTTATAAAGCGTCTTCTGTGAGAATACAGGAAATGAAGTGTACAAAATACGTTTTTGTTATTTATAGTATGAATCTGTCGTAGAATTTACCTACGGTGCTTCTGTGTCTTGTTTACGTAATCTGAAATTCACTACTTGATAATCCATTGTTAGTGGAGGCTAAGGTCGAAAGAAACTTGGTTGCACACTCAATTTACGTATTTTTTTTTGCCTTTATCAAACCCGTTTTATCTGATGATGCATTTGTGCTTTTCCACTCTATCTCAATAGACTTCATGAGAGAGAGAGAGAGAGAGAGAGAGAGAGAGAGAGAGAGAGAGAGAGAATTACAAATTCACGTGCTCTGCACTCAGCACCGTGTTAATGTTTGTTCATTTGTTTTTATGCATACGTTTTGAGTGTTAGCAACTTCGGATTGCCTTTTTTCTTTCCTATTCGCGCGTGTATGTGTTTTTAAGCAGCTATTTTGTTGCCTTTGTCGTGCAGTACTATTTTGTTGTCTTCTCACTATCAAAGGATCTTCTTCTGCTTGTTCTAAAGCACATTTAAATGATGTAACTCTCAAAAATAAATATTTCGCACATTTAATTAACTCTGCAACAAATTCATCCACACTGATGACCACCTTAGGTTTTGCTGTCTTGAGTTAAGAAGTAATTTCTGTCGAATGAATGCCATCTAGGACTTTTACTCCCAAATCTGTATTTATTACTCTAGTTTATAGCATTACCTACTACATTCTCCAATAAATTTACCACGATGATTTTAATTGTTGATTTCTGAGACTGCTGAAAACTCTATTTCCTTTTGGTTCCAATCTTTTAAAATTTGTTTGTCCTTAACACACATATTTCTTACATTCTATGTTAACCTAATTTGCCAACATGCCCCGACCTAATGCCACAACGCCTTGGCTTTTATCCTTCTGTTCGCGTAGTGATTGGGAACCAGAAGTATCTGTCCAACAATCACATCGTTTTCATTTTTTCAGTTATATGAAAGAACATAACATTAGTGGGACGAAGGAATGAAATTAACAGATCTAACACGTTGGAAAAATCGAGAGCCACGTCGAAAGCACCTAGATACCTAAAGTGCTACGATCCTTCACCGTGTTTTTGCGATTTTTTTTTAGTAATCCTCTGACTGACTAAAACAATTGCTGCCCTGCACTAACCTCAGAGTCCTCAATTATTTTTTGTATTCACATCTCCGTCTTTCGAACAGTTGTAGCCTCCACAGCATCCTTTATTACGATGGCAGCTATCCCCTGATGCTTACTCATATTCTGTCATCCTGTCCCTTCTTGTGAGTGTTTTCTCCGTATGTTCCTTTCTTGGCTGATTCGAAGGAGAATTTCTTCATTCATTATCAGTCCGCATACTTTTCATCACTCAAACAAAATGATTCTCTTCGGTTCAGGTTTTCTCACTGTCCATTATTCATTAACATACGCTGCTCTCTTCCAAATGACCATTCACAGGAACATCTTCATCGTATTAAGACTTACGTTTGATAATAGGACACTCCTCGTAGCCAGGTGTACCATCTTTGCTGTGTTTGTCTGCTTTTTATGTCCTCCTTGCTTAATTTGTACAGGTTATTTTGCTTCCTAGGTGGCAGAGTTCCTTACCCTCGTAATCATCGTAATTTTCTATTTCGATGTTAAGATTCACGCTATTTTCATTTTTGCAACAACTTTCTTCAGGTTACTTTCACTTCCTATTCTTCATTATTGGTCTGTTCATTCCATCCTTCCGAATCTGTACGAATCTCATCTCCGAATGTCATCACTGATATTCTGTCACCTTAATTTTAATCCCTCTTATGAACTTTTCTTTCATTTCCTTCCTTGTTTCTTCAGTGTATGGATTGAAAACTAGATGTGGAAGATTACATCTGAGACTTATACCTTTTTTAATCCAAGAACTTCTTTCTATGTTCTCCATTTTGATGGTTCTCTCTTGTTTACTGCACATTTTGTACAGTGTATGTCTTTCCCAATAGCTTAGTCTTACCTTTCTCAGAATATTGAGCGTCTTGCATCATCTTACACTATCGAACGATTTTTCTAGGCCTACGAATCATATAAACTAGTCTTGAGTTTCCCTCAGTCTTGTTTCTATTATAAAGATCAACGTTAGAGCTGCTTATCTGTGCCTTTCTTTCCTAAAGCCAAACTCAGCGGCATGTAACTGATCCTCAGTTTTCTTTCGCATTCATCATACATCATTCTTGTTAGCAACCTGGATACGTGAACGGTTAACGTGATAGTTATCGCACTTTCCACCCTTGCTATCTTCGGAATAGTGTGGATGATATATTTTCGGAAGTCTCATGGAACGTCGCCAACCTCCACTTTCCCCAACGACTTCAGAAATTCCGATGGAATGTTGGCTATCCCTTCTGCCTTATTTGTTCTCAAGTCATCCTGAGATCTTTCAAAATCTGATTCTCATACTTGGTCCCCTATGTCATCCATATAGACTCCAATTTCTTATTCTACCACGTCACTAGCCAAGTCCTTTATCATAGAGGATATTAACGAACCCTTTCGCTCCATCTGTTCACTCTTCTGGGTTTAACTCTTGTTGTTACTACCATTACTCTTATTTTCACTGAAATTTGTTTTATCTTTTCTGCATTCTGTGTCAGACCTCCCGACAGTCAATTCTTTTTCGATTTCTTCACATCTTTGCTACAGCAATTTCGCTTTGGTCAGCCTGCACTATCCATTTACTCCTGTCTTCTCTGAACACTTCCGTACTTCTTTCGTCGACCAACTGAAGCGTTTAAATCTTTTACCCAATCTTTCTTCGCAGTGAACTTCTTTGTAGCTATTTTAACCTAATGAACTTCTTTGATTGTCCTTTTTTAGAGATGTCCGCTCTTCTTCAACTGAAGTGCCTATCCTGGTATTCCTTGTTATACTATCCACATACTTCAACCGCGCCACGCTATTCCTCAGTACTTCTGTATACTACTTCCTTCTACACTGATTCTTCCGGAAAATTCTCTTCAACTTTCAGCATCTGATTTCGGATTCTCTGCCTGATCCTGATGTATACCAGGTGGAATTCCTGAGCGGAGCATTCGCCATCACCATCTGAAATTTATAGCAGAACTCAATTTACCTAACTTCTCTCTCATTCCTCCTTTCATGCACATATACTCCCGCAATCCTATCTTCTTTTTATTCCCCTGTAACGACGTTCCCAAACAGCATTACTGTTCCATTTATTCCATCCTGAATTACCCGTCCACTATCCTCATATCCTTTCTATCTCTCTTCATCTGTGCTTGTGACGTTGGAACCTATGCGTAAACTAACATTGTCACAATTGGTTTGCCGTCGAACCTAATGTGAAAAACCCTATCACTGAACTGTTGACACTTGCTCAATCTCTATACTAATTTCCTCTTCATAACGAGTCCTACTCCCGTTTATACCGTTCTCTGTTGGTATTCTCCCATATTCATCTGACTAGAAATGCTTATCTTCTTCCCATTTCACTACAATAGCCCCAACTGAATTTATATTGAGCTTTTGCATTTTTCTTTTCAGATTTTGTAGTTTGCCTGCTACGAACACTTCAGACTTTTCATGCTCCGACTAGTACAATGTTGTTTGATATTTTCTGGTGATCACGTCCTCTTAGGCTGTCCAGTCCTCGAGATCGGAACGGGGGATAGTCTGTAAACTTTTCCCAACGGAGGGATTATTAAGACACCTTCTCAGTTACAGCGAAATTTCCTATGTTTACACATTACGTGTCTTTAATGAAGTAGTTTCCATGGACTTCTGTTTGTTCATACAGTTGATCATTACTGACTTTTCCGTCTTTTAAGGGCAGTTTCCCCCCACCAAGCTCCGTTCGCTTCTCCACTGTCTTTGATAGGGCCATTGGCAGAACTCACGCAAACAGAAGTTAATCGATGCCAAAGTTAGCGTAAGGAGGGCTATGCATGAAGCGTTCAGTGAATTCGAAAGTAAAATTCTATTTACCGACTTTACAGAAAGTCCTAGGAAGTTCTGGTCTTACGTTAAATCAGTAAGTGGCTCGAAACAGCATATCCAGACACTCCGTGATGATGATGGCTTTGAAACAGAGGATGACACGCGTAAAGCTGAAATACTAAACACCTTTTTCCAAAGCTGTTTCACAGAGGAAGACCGCACTGCAGTTCCTTCTCTAAATCCTCGCACAAACGAAATATTGGCTGACATCGAAATAAGTGTCCGAGGAATAGAAAAGCAACTGGAATCACTCAACAGAGGAAAGTCCACTGGACCTGACGGGATACCAATTCGATTCTACACAGAGTACGCGAAAGAACTTGCCCCCCCCCCCCCCCTTCTAACAGCCGTGTACCGCAAGTCTCTGGAGGAACGGAAGGTTCCAAATGATTGGAAAAGAGCACAGGTAGTCCCAGTCTTCAAGAAGGGTCGTCGAGCAGATGGGCAAAACTATAGATCTACATCTCTGACGTCGATCTGTTGTAGAATTTTAGAAGATGTTTTTTGCTCGAGAATCATGTCGCTTTTGGAAACCCAGAATCTACTCTGTAGGAATCAACATGGATTCCGGAAACAGCGATCGTGTGAGACCCAACTCTCTTCATTTGTTCATGAGACCCGGAAATTATTAGATACAGGCTCCCAGGTAGATGCTATTTTCCTTGATTTCCGGAAGGCGTTCGATACAGTTCCTCACTGTCGCCTGATAAACAAAGTAAGAGCCTGCGGAATATCAGACCAGCTGTGTGCCTGGATTGAAGAGTTTTTGGCAAACAGAACACAGCATGTTGTTCTCAATGGAGAGACGTCTACAGACGTTAAAGTAACCTCTGGCATGCCACAGGGGAGTGTTATGGGACCATTGCTTTTCACAATATATGTAAATGACCTTGTAGATAGTGTCGGAAGTTCCATGCAGCTTTTCGCGGATGATGCTGTAGTATACAGAGAAGTAGCAGCATTAGAAAATTGTAGCGAAATACAGGAATATATGCAGCGGATAGGCACTTGGTGCAGGGAGTGGCAACTGACCCTTAACATAGACAAAAGTAACGTATTGCGAATACATAGAAAGAGGGATCCTTTATTGTATGATAATATAATAGCGGAACAAACACTGGTAGCACTTACTTCTGTAAAATATCTGGCAGTATGCGTGCGGAACGATTTGGAGTGGAATGATCATATAAAATTAATTGTTGGTAAGGCGGGTACCAGGTTGAGATTCATTAGAAGAGTCCTTAGAAAATGTAGTCCATCAACAAAGGAGGTGGCTTACAAAATACTCGTTCGACTTATACTTGAGTATTACTCATCAGTGTGGGATCCGTACCAAATCGGGTTGACGGAGGAGATAGAGAACATCCAAAGAAGAGCGGCGCGTTTCGTCACAGGGTTATTTGGTAACCGTGATAGCGTTACGGAGATGTTCAGCAAACTCAAGTGGCAGACTCTGCAAGAGAGGCACTTTGCATCGCGGTGTAGCTTGCTCGCCAGATCTCGAGAGGGTGCGCTTCTGGATGAGGTATCGAATGTATTGCTTCCCCCTATTTATACCTCCCGAGGAGATCACGAATGTAAAATTAGAGAGATTCTTGCGCTCACGGAGGCTTTCAGACATTCGTTCTTCCCGCGAACCATACGCGACTGGAACAGAAAAAGGAGGTAATGACAGTGGCACCTAAAGTACTGTCCGCCACACTCCTTTGGGTGGCTTTCGGAGTATAAATGTAGATGTAAATGGGTGTTTTCTAACCCTGGGAGTCTTCGGCCGCGTTCCTGATGACTTTTATTAAAAATTTAAGAAATGACTGGGTTCGATCCTGCGAACTAAGTCGTTTTGATTAGAAGTCGGAGACGCTATTCCTATATACGTACTATCTCTCGCCAAATATTACTTGTGTAATGATCTGTGGTCTAGGGTTAGCGTCTTTGATTCATAATGTAAACGTCTTAGGTAACGGGTTCGATCCCCGCCACTGCCTAAGTTTTGATAAATAATTAGCATTGGCGGCCGAAGACTTCCGGCATAAAAAGTCAGCCTCATTCTGCCAACGGCCTTGTCAAAGAGGGCGGAGGAGTGGATAGAGGTTCAGGGCACTCTCTTGTCCTAGGGGTGGGAAAATTGCCCGTAAAGGCGGAAGAATCAGCAATGATCAACGACATGAGGATGCAGAAGGCAATGGAAACCACTGCATTAAAGAACGTAACGTGTATCCACAGGACATGTGGCCTGTAGTTGAAGAAGTGTCATGATGATCTCCGGGAGGGGACTGCCAAGGAGGAGGTTACCATGAGAAAAAGATTGAATAATCAACGAAAGGTTAATGTTCTACGAGTCGGGGAGTGGAATGTCAGAAGCTTGAACGTGGTAGGGAAACTAGAAAATCTAAAAAGGGAAATGCAAAGGCTCAATCTAGATATTGTAGGGGTCAGTGAAGTGAAGTGGAAGGAAGACAAGGATTTCTGGTCAGATGAGTATCGGGTAATATCAACAGCAGCAGAAAATGGTATAACAGGTGTAGGATTCGTTATGAATCGGAAGGTAGCGCAGAGGGTGTGTTACTGTGAACAGTTCAGTGACCGGGTTGTTCTAATCAGAATCGACAGCAGACCAACACCGACAACGATAGTTCAGGTATACATGTCGACGTCGCAAGCTGAAGATGAACAGATAAAGTGTATGAGGATATTGAAAGGGTAATGCATTATGTAAAGGGGGACGAAAATTTAATAATCATGGGAGACTGGAATGCAGTTGTAGGGGAAGGAGTAGAAGAAAAGGTTACAGGAGAATATGGGCTTGGGACAAGGAATGAAAGAGGAGAAAGACTAATTGAGTTCTGTAACAAGTTTCAGCTAGCAATAGCGAATACCCTGTTCAAGAATCACAAGAGGAGGAGGTATACTGGGAAAAGGCCGGGAGATACGGGAAGATTTCAATAAGATTACATCATGGTCAGATAGAGATTCCGAAATCAGATACTGGATTGTAAGGCGTACCCAGGAGCAGATATAGACTCAGATCAAAATATGGTAGTGATGAAGAGTAGGCTGAAGTTCAAGACATTAGTCAGGAAGAATCAATAAGCTACGAAGTGGGATACGGAAGTTCTAAGGAATGACGAGATACGTTTGAAATTCTCTAACTCTATAGATACAGCAATAAGGAACAGTGCAGTAGGCAACACAATTGAAGAGGAATGGACATCTCTAAAAAGGGCAATCACAGAAGTTGGGAAGGAAAACATAGGTACAAAGAAGGTAGCTGCGAAGAAACCATGGGTAACAGAAGAAATACTTCAGTTGATTGATGAAAGGAGGAAGTACAAACATGTTCCGGGAAAATCAGGAATACAGAAATACAAGAGCTGAGGAATGAAATAAATAGAAAGTGCAGGGAAGCTAAGGCGAAATGGCTACAGGAAAAATGTGAAGACATCGAAAAAGATATGATTGTCGGAAGGACAGACTCAGCATACAGGAAAGTCAAAACAACCTTTGGTGACATTAAAAGCAACGGTGGTAACATTAAGAGTGCAACGGGAATTCCACTGTTAAATGCAGAGGAGAGAGCAGATAGGTGGAAAGAATACACTGAAAGCCTCTATGAGGGTGAAAATTTGTCTGATGTGATAGAAGAAGAAACAGGAGTCGATTTAGAAGAGATAGGGGATCCAGTATTAGAATCGGAATTTAAAAGAGCTTTGGAGGACATACGGTCAAATAAGGCAGAAGGGATAGATAATATTCCATCAGAATTTCTAAAATCATTACGGGAAGTGGCAACAAAACGACTATTCACGTTGGTGTGTAGAATATATGAGTCTGGCGACATACCATCTAACTTTCGGAAAAGCATCATCCACACAATTCCGAAGACGGCAAGAGCTGACAAGAGCGAGAATTATCGCACAATCAGCTTAGCAGCTCATGCATCGAAGCTGCTCACAAGATTAATATACAGAACAATGGAAAAGAAAATTGAGAATGCGCTAGGTGACGATCAGTTTGACTTTAGGAAAAGTAAAGGCATGAGAGAGGCAATTCTGATGTTACGGCTAATAATGGGAGCAAGGCTAAAGAAAAATCAAGACACGTTCATACTATTTGTGGACCTGGAAAAAGCTCTCGACAATATAAAATGGTGCAAGCTGTTCAAGATTCTGAAAAAAGCAGGGGTAAGCTATAGGGAGAGACGGGTCATATACAATATGTACAACAACCAAGAGGGAATAATAAGAGTGGACGATCAAGAACGAATTGCTAATATTAAGAAGGGAGTAAGACAAGGCTGTAGCCTTTCGCCCCTACTCTTCAATCTATACATCGAGGAAGTAGTGATGGAAATAAAAGAAAGGGTCAGGAGTGGAATTAAAATACAAGGTGAAAGGATATCAATGATTCGATTCGCTGATGACATTGCTATCCTGAGTGAAAGCGAAGAAGCATTAAATGATCTGCTGAACGGACTGAACAGTCTAATGAGTACACAGTATGGTTTGAGAGTAAATCGGAGAAAGACGAAGGTAATGAGAAAGTAGTAGAAATGAGAACAGCGAGAAACTTAACATCAGGATTGATGGTCATGAAGTCAATGAAGTTAAGGAATTCTGCTACCTAGGCAGTAAAATAACCAATGACGGACGGAGCAAGGAGGACATCAAAAGCAGACTCGCAATGGCAAAAAAGGCATTTCTGGCCAAGAGAAGTCTACTAATATCAAATACCGGCCTTAATTTGAGGAAGAAATTTCTGAGGATGTACGTGTGGAGTACAGCATTGTATGGAAGTGAAACACGGACTGTGGGAAAACCGGAACAGAAGAGAATACAGCCCCATACAGCTTTACAGAATTGCCTTTCTTCGTTATTGTTACGCACTTCACTTCCTTACATGACGTCCAGGTTGCCTTCAATGGCTATTTCCAGCAGCAGTGGCACGAACAGGTGGTACATGGCAATAACAAATTGTTACAGGCGAAATGTACACTTATCACGTGTCCTGTTAGTCATTAATTGTCTGTTCTTCTACTGAAGTTTCGGTTGAAGCCCAACTCCTTGCACTTTTTTTAGCACTGGACATTCCTACGATATTTCTGATATGTCTCACTTGAATATATTAAATTCTTGGTTATTTATCTTGGGAAACGATTATTCTGAGATAATTCATCAGTTACGAAAATAGTACAGATTGCACAAAACAAAGCACTGAGAATATTATCTGGTTTCTTCTACAGTTATCTGATAAGCCAAACCATTATAACCACTGGCTTACAGTGGCCCTTTCTCTTACCATTTGAATACATGAGACATACAGCATTGACAAATTTTTGTTCCACTTTGTGGTGCTGAGAACAACAGCGGAGAATGTTGTATGTTGGAGCACTTTTCAGACTTCCTCCTGCAAGCAACCCTGTAATAGAAGCTTAATATATTTCTTTATTCGGTTTCGAAATTATAGCATTTCTTGTACGTGTGCGCAGTCTTCTTATGAAATTACAAAAATTACACCAGAAGAGTAAGGTTTTTCCAAATGTCGAATACTGTCCAAGGTACATCATCTTTTCCTTAGAAACTGAATATCCAGCTAAAACTGAAAAATTGTCATACCGTTTTTAGTAGTCTGTGTGCTACAGTCAGTCTACCACATACCAAAAATCAGTAAGTGAAATAAAATAAAGGAGAAGTATTACAAAAAGTCAGTTGGTTGCTATGAATGTGACCTCCTTTTTCCAAACATGCCATAATAAAATCACATGTCTCACGGTAGTCAGTGTGAGATTAAACTGTAGAAATGAGGCGTTCTGCTTACTTTTCATTGTGGAAATGTTGCACGTTCCCCAAAGGATTTCTCTTGAAAATATAATGATGCTTTGTGGTCAAGCAGAAAAGTTTGTATCTCTCAAAAGGAAATATTAGCAATATATAAGGCAATCGCTCGAAAGCATGTTACCTCATTATAGGGAAAATGATCACGTTGCTAGCGCCATGAAATTTAATAACTGCCAGCAACGTGCGGTACAATATTCTCAAAATTCCTCTCGGTATTTTTAATTATTAGTACGAAATGGAGTAACGCGGTCTTTCACAGTAATGACTCTCTACGTCGAGTTTGAAAATACCATAATGCAGAGAATTTTCTCATAAGGTAAAACATCCGAGAGAAACAAATGTAATGAATATGCGTGCCGTCTTCCAGAGAACAGGGACGAGCTGTTAGGTTGTTTACTTCACTCACGTGTCATTCAAAGTGCGGCCCGAAAATTCTCTGTGGAGCTATACGGAAACGCGCATCAATAATGCATGTAATTGCAAACAGAGTCTGCACTATGGAAGAGTATTTGCGAGATGTCTTATTCATAACATTCGCAAATTAGTTTGGCTTTGATTTGAGGTTCGTTGCTGAAATGCAACGAGCAGTGCTGCGAATGGCGGGTGCAGCAGCCGCCTGTGATTGGAAATTTCGAAACAGTTCCATTAATTATTCAGACTCCGTTCGTATCACGTTTCATTGATGAAAAAAAGCCGAAAGCAACAGCTCGTAGTATTTAACAAGTTCTCTAAGAGAATGTTCAAACAAAACTAATTTAGTCTTTATTGAACATGCACTAAGTCTTCGTGTAATACGAGACGTGTATAATCTTCACGGAAGCCTATCGTATTCAGTGAAGATCTAAGCATGCTATGTAGGGGGTATGCAGTGAACGTCTTGCAAAGTAAACTGTAAACAATGATCCTCAGCGCCACATTTAGGATCTAATTACAGATGAGTCGGTTCAACCTGTGGTTCGAGTCCTAAGGAGCGAAATTTTATCGTAACAATTCACAAAAATAGCAGTTTAAAGCAGTTTTCGAGTAGAAGTACCTATAGGTCAGCACTCAAGATGTATTATTAAACTATTTAAATTTTTACTGTAAAAATGAAAGGAATTTAGTTAGGTATCAGCACGAATTATTAACATCGCTTTCAATACCTATATTAAAAAAAGTTATAAGCAGGTATTCACGTCTGTGAAAAAGTTAGTATAGTGCACGTTTTACGTTGAATTTGACATCCACCCAAGATTAACGTTCATTCCTTATAATAACTTCTGTGATCTCTTATGAAAGTAAATAAGTATAGCGCCAAATCAATAAAATTCATGGAAATTTGTATTGCATGTAGACAGCAGAACCTGCCTGGTGCAACAGTTTGTTGTTCCCAATTGGGGTGCTCTTCCGAGAGAATGCCTGTGTCTTTTCCTGTATTTTGAAACGGTTATTGGACACCATTAATTTTTCACGAAAATGTCTGCTGTTCAACGGCCGGTTGTTAGTAAAATTGATATCGCTTATATCAGTGTTACAAACTTACCTGTTATGCCACAAGAACACATTCAACATACAACTAATCGAGTAACATGATCGCATACATTATGACGCAACATTTCTCTTCCGATAAGACAGTTTGCTGTGTAGCTATTGTTTGTGATGTGAACGTTCGAGAGTCAAATAATAACGGCATATTTCCATGTTCGTTTACATAGGAACGTTAATGTAGTTTCATTTCAGGCTTAAGGCCAATGTCATATATAACTGAATGGGATAGCGAAGGGAGATTTCCACGAAATTGAATTCATTTATGCATGGTTCATAATGATAGAACAGTGTTGACATGTCGATGGCAGTAGTAGACAAATACATGCAAAATACAAATTAAGCTCTATGTCATTCTGATGCATATCCAACGATAATATCTGAAGTGGTGTGAGAAATTCGACATTAAATTCATATTTAAACTCACATTAATTAAAATAAAAACTTGCTACAGAAACTAGCCCCTTGCAATGAGGCGCTTGAACCTAACATTTTGATTTAGTTAGCTCAGATATATTAGAACAATGCTTTCGCATGAGAAGTTTAGTGGTATTAGTTTAGGTCATGAAGACTATCCCAAAAAACCTGTCATAACATTCTGCCATATAACTAAATGTTAGTAACTTTGCGCGAGATTTCAAAGCGAGAATGAAAATTTTGAGTAAATGGTTGTAATGTGATTAGGAAGCTTCTCGAATAACAGTATTTACGAGCAGTCTTCTGCAATAGTCAAATGTGTGTATGTCTCATTATAGCCAACATTGAGTGTCGACTTTGAAATTTTGATTAACATAATAAATAAGCTTGTAACACGAATCAGACGAATAAGTGTCGATCGTAAGTCTGCTGCTAATAGTGGAATACTAAAAGTGACTTATTCTATGAAGCAGTCTCTTAAACCATATTATTTAACATTAAAGAATTAGTATATCTAGTAGCTGCACGTTACGTGACAGCGCAGCTACTTCTCCCTCCAGTACTACGGCCAGTGCCGAGTCAAAAGCCCTCACTCCAGAGGAACAACCTTTGTTGTTTACCATCTATGCAGTACTGTAGTGACCCAAGTGCCAGTCTTCGATACTAGGCAGTGCATGATGTATTCTGAGACGGTGGCGGCTTGCGTCAGTTAGTGACTACGCAGACAGGATGTCAGCTCGACAGCTCAGCATAACCTTGCACCGCCTGGGCATCAGTGAAACGTAGAAAGCGCGCAGACGTGACGTCTAACCGAGGGCCCTCGAAGGGACTGCGGTATTAGTCGGTGTCGGATCTAGCTTAAAACACAGAACCATCAGCTGTAACATGCGGCTTGAAAATAAGTTGCTTCGCCATCTATTTAAGCGCTGATCTACACACGCGTCTACATCCATATTTCGCAAGCCAGTGTGTGGTGGAGGGCACATTGTGTAGTACTATTTCTTATCTCTCTTCCTGTTTCAGTTGCGTATGGTTTGCGGGATGATCGGTTTCTAATGAGCCTAGTGGGCTCGTTTCTGCTTAATTTTAACTTCACGGTCTTTTCGCGAGATATACGTAAGAGGAAGTAACATGTTGGTTGACTCTTCTAGGAACGCATGCTCTCGGAATTACAACAGTAGACCACACCTGATGCAGAACGCCTCTCTTGCACCGTCTGGTGCAATAATAGCCTGAGCACCTCCGTGCTGCTTTACTGTTTACTAAATGAATCTGTGACGGTTATCTCTGTTGCCTCTATCAAACCTATCTGGTGCAGGTCCCACACGGACGAGTATTATTCAAGCACTGGCCGAAAGGTTATTTTGTAAGCTATTTTCATTGTTGATGGGCTATATTTCCCAATGTTTCTTCCAATGAATCTCAGTATAGCATCTACATTAGACACGATTAATTTTAAGTGGGCGTCGACTGTGTCTCTCTCCCCAAGCATACTCCTAGGTGTTTTGTGCAAGTACCTGGTTCCAGTGCTTATTCTGCAATTTTGTTATTATAAATTACAGGGTCGGTCTATGTACTGACAACACACAACATTTTTTAATGTTGATCGTCAACTGCCACTCGCTGGATCTCGTGTAGGTTCTCTGCAAGTCTTCCTGCATTTCTCTATAAGTTTCTAGCGTCGTTACGTCTCTGTATACAATAACATCATCCGCGTAAAGCCTCATGAAATTTCCAACGTTAAGTCGTTTATATAGAGTGAACATGATTTGAACCTAAAAACTTTGGAGGCTGCACCGAACATCAAAACCAATATTTTTCTCCAACGTCATAATTCGCTGTTAGCGTATTTAACTCGATAGAGAGGCTATTCATACATCAGTTGTAATGACGGATCTGTCGTAACAGTTCCTGTTGTAGTCTTCCGTTGTAATAGTTGTTTCACAGTCACATTTAGTTTTACCTCCTGACCAATCACAGTACTTGTTTAGTAATGGAGCGATACACCTGGAGTGAGTACACTGATAAGAGTTGGTGCTTGCTACATAGCGATGGGGTCTTCAAAATTCGTAATCCAAATATTTGGATTGAGTTTAATCCACTTGCCACATTTACTGGCGCTCATAAATTTCGGCTGTACGTGAATATGTTGGCAGGTGTTACTGGTGGCTGTTTTTATTGGCCATGCCTCCTACCTAGGTCATTATGTAGCCAGGATTATTAAAGGTTCCACAACAGAGCATTGACAGAATTGATGGATGACCTGCCACTCGCTACAAGACAGAGCACGTGGTTCCACCATGAAGGGGCGTCGGCACATTTCAGTTATCCTCTGCGTCGGCCCTTGACGAGCATAGATCGTCCTGTACCAAGGCCTTCTAGATCCCCTTCTTTGACCCCCTGGACTGTTTTGTCTGGGGAGATATGAACAACATCGTTTACAGAGCTCGTGTTGAGTAAAAGAGGTTCTGCTTGTCCAGACAGTAGCAGTAGCAGCAGCAGCAGCAGCAGCAGCATCAGGAGGAGACAATCCTGCAGTCTTTGACTGTGTTAGGTAGAAGATGACCCATCGGTCTGCCCTCAGTTTAAAAGTCAATAGAGGCATTTTTCAGATAACTGTTTTGTCTTAATGTAGTTGCCACTTTATAATAAAGAGTTTAAAATTGTTTTTCTTTTTGTCTAGCGTAAGATTTTCATCTCCTCGTACAACGCTGCCTCAGAGGAAAGCACATAACAAAAACTGTTTCCAGTGCCACATGCAACCTGACGAAGTTTATTGGTTTAATTAATTTTCATCCAGAGAAAATCCCCTCTACCGGTTAACAAATCCTCATAGGAGAAGATTACGTCAGAAAAAATACTTTATCCTGTGTCCCACGCAACCTCCCTGAGTTTATCTGTTTAATAATGTTAACGCTTTATATGTATTACGAAAAATAATGCAGATATAACACTCACTCCGGAAACGACGTCTGTTACTTTTATATCTCAAGACTTCCATCTTTTCAGAATGACACCCTGTGGCGTTCTCCAGAAACTCTTCAATCCAGTCACGTAGCTGGTCTGATATTCTGAACGCTAGTATTCTGTTTATTATGTGGCTGTGGGGAAGTGTGGCATTTGTTTCGCCTCAACTTCTAATTTTTTTTTCATTTTTTTTTCTTTGAGTCGTCAGTCTTCTGATTCGTTTGATGCAATCTCCCATGAATTTCTTCCTATGACAGCCTCTTGATCTCAGGGTAGCACTTACAACCTACACTCCCAATTATTTGCTGCATGTATTCCAATCAATGTCTTCCTCGGCAGTTCTTGCCCTCTACAGCCTCCTCTATTACCACAGAAGTAATTCCCTGATGCCTTAACACATGTCCTGCCATCCACTCCCTTCTCCTTGCCAATATTACCTACATATTCCATTCTTCTCCCATTCTGCGCAGAACCTCCTCAACCCTTACCTTATCAGTCCACCTAGCATCGTTTGTAGCATCACATTTCAAATGCTTCGATTCTCTTCTGGTCCGCTTTTCCCACATTCCATGTTTTACTCCCATACGACGCTTTACTCCAAACTCACATTCTCAGAAATTTCTTCCTCAAATTAAGACATATGTCAGTTGACTTCTATTGGCCAGAAATGCCCTTTTTACCAGTGTTAGTCTCCTATTGATGTCCTCCTTGCACCGCCCCTCACCGGTTATTTTGTTGCCTAAGTAGCAGAAGTCCCTAACTTCATCAAATTCGTCGCCATCAATCCTGATCTTAAGTTTCTCGCCTCTCTCATTTCTGCTACTTCACATTACTTTCGTCTTCCTTTTTTTTTTTTTGTCTTCCTTCGACTTACTCTCAAACCACATTCTGCACTCATTAGACTGTTCATTGTATTCAGCAGTGTAATTATTCTTCACTTTCACTCAGGACAGCAATGTCATGAGTGAATCTTATCATTGATATCTTTCCACATCGAATTTTAATTCCACTTCTGAAACTTTTATTTCCATCATAGCTTCTTCGACATACATATGGAACAGTAGGAGCGAAACACTACATCCCCGTCATACACCCTTTTTAATCCAAGTACTTCGTTGTTGGTCGTCCAATTTTATTATTCCCCCTTGGCTGTTGCACATGTATGCTACCCGTCTCTCCCTATAGCTTATATCTATTTTTATCAGAATTTTGAATATCTTACACCATTTTACATTGTCAAACACTTTTTCCAGCCCGGAAACGCCTATGAAAGCGTCTTGATTCCATTATCAACGGCAACGTCGGAATTGCTTCTCAAAATGGTTCAAATGGCTCTGAGCACTATTGGGACTTAAATCTATGGTCATCAGTCTCCTATAACTTAGAATTACTTAAACCTAACTAACCTAAGGACAGAAAACTACACCCAGTCATCACGAGAATTGCTTCTCAGGTGCCTTTAGCATACCTAAAGCCAAACTGATCTTCATCTAACTCATCAACAATTTTCTTTTACTTTGTTCTGTATATTATTCTTGTCAGTAACTTGAATGCATGTGCTGTTAAGCTTATTGTGCGATAATTCTCGCACTTGTCAGCTCGTGCAGTCTTCGGAACTGTGTGGATGATATTTTTCCGAATGTCAGATGGTATGTCGCCAGACTCATACATTCTACACATCAGCGTGAATTGTCGTTTCGTTGCCGCTTCCCCTAATCTGCCTTACTTGATCTTAAGTCCTGCAAAGCTCTCTTAAATTCTGATTCTAATACTAGATATCTTACCTCTTCAACACCTACCTCCCTTTCTTGATGTACCACAGGAGACAAACCATCCCCCTTCATAGAAGTATTTCATGTACTGTTTCCCCCTATCTGCTCTCTCCTCTGTATTTGCGCGTAGCACTCTTAATGTTACCACCCTTGCTTTTAATTTTACCGAAGTTCGTTTTGACTTTTCTGTGTGCTGAGTCTGTCTTTCCGACAGTCATTTCTTTTTCGATTTCTTCACGTTTATCATGCACCCATTCCGTCTCAGCTTTCTCGCACTTCCTATTTATTTATTTAATTCATCAGCGACTTGTATTTCTATATCCCAGCAATTCCCTGATCATTTTTGTACTTCTTTCATCGATCATCTGGAATAATTCTTCTGTTATCCACGGTCTCTTAGCAGTTACGTACTTTGTACATGTATTTTTTCTTTCCAACTTCCGTGATTGCCCTTTTTCAGAGTAGTCCAGTCCTCTGCCTACTTAGCTATTCCTTATTGCAGTATATATAGCCTTAGAGAACTTAAAGCACCTCGTCATTTCTTAGTACCTCAATATTACAATGCTCTTCATACTGATTCTTCCTGTGTAATCTCTTGAACTTCAATGTACCTTGCATCACTACTAACCGTGATCTGAGTCTATATCTGTTCCTGGGTAAGCCTAAAATCTATTAACTGATTTCGCAATCTCTGCCTGATCATGAAGTAATCTAACTGAAATGGTCCCGTATCACCCGGCCATTTCCAAGTATGCCTCCTCATCTTGTGATTCTTGAACAGAGTATTTGCTATTACGATCTGAAATTTATTGCACAACTCAATCTCACTCCTTGTCCTAAGCCTCTATTCTCCAGTAAACTTTTCTTCTAGTAGTTCCCCTACAGCTGCATTCCAGTCCCGCATGACTATTAGATTTCCATCTCCTTTTATGTACTGTATTACCCTTTAAATACACTCATACACTTTCTCTCTCTCTTCATCTTCAGCTTGCGATGTCGGCATGCCTACCTGAACTATCGACGTCTGTGTTGGTTTGCTGTCGATTCAGATAAGAACAGCCCTACCACGGCACTCATCGCAGTAACACACTCTTTGCCCTACCTTCCTATTTATAGCCAATCATACTCCCGTTATACCATTTTCTGCTACTGTTGATATTACCCTATACTCATTAGACCAGAAATCCTTGTCTTCTTTGCATTTTACTTCAGTTACCCTTACTATATCAAGATTGAGACTTTGCATTTCTTTTTACAGATGTTGTAACTTCCGTACCACATTTAGGCTTCTGACATTCCACGCCCTGATTCGTAGAGCGTTATACTTCCGTTGATTATTCAATCCTTTTATTATGGTCACCTCCCTCTTGGACGTCCGAATGGGGCATTATTAGGGAATATTTTGTCAATGGAGAGAACATCATGACAAGTGTTGTAAATGCCGGAAAATGAACTATGGAAAAATTATTGTCAAATGCTTCTAAACAGGACGAATGTGCCCTTACTCTTTTATTGGCTGCCAAACGACAAACATCGGCAGACATACATCGGAGAATGAAGAATGTGTATGGGGCAGCATATCTGTCGAAAACGTCTGGAAATCTGCGACAAAGGGCACTGCTGACTCGTGTTAACTCACATCCCCATCCCAAAGCAGAAGACAGTGGGACACAATCGAGCACCCGCCCTATAATCCCAATGTCACCTCACGTGATTATCACGCCTTCGGTCCTTAAAAAAAAGGCCTTAAACGGTTGACAATACTTGTCGGACGAGGATGGGCAACAGGCAGTTATGAACTTCTTCACGCAGCAGCAGATGGTTTCACCAAACGGGTACCTCAAGCAGGTGCGTCGGGGCGAAGATTTCCTCAGTGCTCAAGGAGATTTTGATTCATTGGCATAACGATTCTGGAGTATGCGGCCTTCGAACTGTAACTTTTGATTGCCCCTTATTGGCTGAAGCTTAATGACAAATTGAGAATACTTGTAAAATAATAATAATAATAATAGGCAGAGATCAGAACCAACCAACACACAGAAGAAACCCACAAAACCAGCATGGCAACACAGGCCGCAGAACACAATAGAAAAACTGAGAAAAGACATCGGACAGCTAAGACAATTTATAAGAAATTAAATACCAGGCAAATAACGAAAAAGGTTAGGTAAAATCTCACAACAAGAAGCGATAGAGCAATTAGATGAAAAGAAGCAGAAATTGCAAGGATTGGCCAAACGACTTAGAGGATACAAAAAAGTGAAAATAGAAGGAAACAAAAACCAAACATTCAACACAAACCAAAAGAAATTTTACTAGACAATAGATAACACACACAATAAAATAGACAATCCACCATACATAACAGACATGGAACACTTCTGGAGCAACATACGGTCAAACCCAATACAAAATAACAAGCATACACGGTGCATACAAGCAGAAACAGACACATACAAGATGATACCACAAATGCCTGAAGTGATAATTTTGCAACATGAAGTCACCGAAGCAATTAATACCACACATAATTGGAAAGCCCCTGGAAAAGATAAAATAGCAAATTTGTGACTAGAGTAGTTCACCTCAACACATTCACATCTAACTAAATTATTTAACAGTTACATGGCAGACCCATAAATATTCCTTGATACATTTACACAAGGAATAACTTATCTGAAACCTAAAGATCAAGCAGATACAGAAAACACAGCAAAATATCGCCCCATAACACGCCTACCAACAATATACAAAATATTAACTTCAGTCATTACATAGAAATTAATGACACAACACAGAACAAAATTATGAATGAAGAACAAAACAGCTGTTGCAAAGGAGCACGAGGATGTAAAGAGCAACTGATAATAGATGCAGAGATGACATACCATGCAAAAACTAAACAAAGGTCACTACACTACGCATACATTGATTCCGAAAAGCTTTTGATAGTGTAGCCCACTCATGGTTACTACAAATATTGGAAATATACAAAGTAGATCCTAAATTGATACAGTTCCTAAACATAGTAATAAAAAATTGGAAAACCACACTCAATATCCAAACAAATTCAAATAATATCACATCACAGCCAATACAGATTAAGCGTGGAATATACCAAGGAGACTCATTAAGTCCTTTCTGGTTCTGCCTTGCTCTGAACCCACTATCCAACATGCTAAATAATACAAACTATGGATTCAATATTACTGGAACATACCAACAGAAAATCACACATTTGCTATAAATGGATGATCTAAAACTACTGGAAGCAACAAATCAACAACTCAACCAATTACTAAAGATAACAGAAGTATTCAGCAATGATATAAATATGGCTTTTGGCACGGACAAATGTAAGATAAACAGCATAGTCAAGGGAAAACACACTAAACAAGAAGATTACATATTGGATAACTACAGCGACTGCATAGAAGCGATGGAAACAGATGCCTATAAATATTTAGGATACAGACAAACAATAGGAATAGATAATACAAGTATTAAAGAACTAAAAGAAAAACGTAGACAAAGACTAACAAAAATACTGAAAACAGAACTGACAGCAAGAAACAAGACAAAAGCTATAAGTACTTATGCTATATCAATATTGACCTACTCATTTGGAGAAGTGAAATGGAGTAACACTGACCTAGAAGCACTCAATATACTTACACGATCACAATGCCACAAATGTAGAATACATCACATACATTCAGCAACAGAAGATTCACATTAAGCAGAAAGAAAAAAGGAAGGGGATTTATCGACATAAAAAACCTACATTATGGACAGGTAGACAATTTAAGAAAATTCTTTATAGAACGAGATGAAACTAGCAAGATACACAAAGCAATCACTCATATAAATACATCGGCTACACCATTGCAATTTCATAACCACTGCTACAACGCTTTAGATCACATACCATAAACATATACGAAGACAGTAAATTAGCAAAAGAAAACATTACATGGCAAGCACCCGTATCGTCTAACACAGCCACACATCGATCAAGACGCATCCAACACATGGCTAAGAAAAGGCAATATATACAGTGGGACGGAAGGATTCATGATTGCAATACAGGATCAAACAATAAACACCAGATATTACAGCAAGCATATTATTAAAGATCCCAATACCACAACAGATAAATGCAGGCTTTGCAAACAACAAACAGAAACAGTAGATCACATCACAAGCGGATGTACAATACTAGCAAATACAGAATACCCCGGAAGACATGACATTGTAGCAAGAATAATACATCAAGAACTTGCCATACGACATAAACTAATACAACAACACGTTCCCACAAACAAGTATGAACCACAAAATGTACTGAAGAATGTTGAATACAAATTATACTGGAACACAACCATTATAACAGATAAAACAACACCACACAACAAACTTGACATCATACTCACCAATAAAAAGAAGAAATTAACACAACTAATCGAAATATCCATACCCAATACAACAAATATACAAAAGAAAACAGGAGTAGAAACTGGAAAATACATCAATCTAGCTGAGGAAGTCAAGGACATGTGGCATCAGGATACAGTTGACATTGTACCAATTATACTATCAACTACAGGAGTCATACCATAGAGTATCCACCAGTACATCAACGCAATACAGCTACATCCAAACATATACATACAACTACAGAAATCTGTAATTATTGATACATGTTCAATTATCCGAAAGTTCCTAAGTCCAATTTAACATATACCGTACAGTTAAAAGGAAGTCACGCTTGATCAAGGTCCACGTCACTTTCCATTTTTAACCAGACATAACGTCTGAGAAAGGAAAGAAATAATACTAATAATAATAATAATAATAATAATAATAATAATAATAATAATAATAGTGTACTGACTGGCATTGTAAGAAGTGTCTTGCATTTAGTTCATGACCGAGTGAGGTGGCGCAGTGGTTAGCACACTGGACTCGCATTCGGGAGGACGACGGTTCAATTCCGTCTCCAGCCATTCTGTTTCAGGTTTTCCATGATTTCCCTAAATCGTTTCAGGCAAATGCCGGGATGGTTCCTTTGAAAGGGCACGGCCGATTTCCTTTCCAATCCTTCCCTACCCCGAGCTTGCGTTTCGTCTCTAATGACCTCGCTGTCGACGGGACGTTAAACACTAACAACCACCACCACCACCACTTACTTCATGGTCGCTATGGCCTTCGATACCTTCTTACCGTCTCGTATCTGTCTTCAAAATGAGATTTTTCACTCTGCAGCGGAGTGTGCGCTGATATGAAACTTCCTGGAAGATTAAAACTGTGTGCCGGACCGAGACTCGAACTTGGGACCTTTGCCTATCGCGGGCAAGTGCTCTACCACTGAGCTACCCAAGCACAACTCACGCCCCGTCCTCGCAGCTTTGCTTCTGCCAGTACTTATTATCCTACCTCCCGTACTTTACAGAAGCTCTCCTACGAACCTTGCAGAACTCCTGAAAGAAAGCACTTGCCCGCGAGAGGCAAAGGTCCCGAGTTCGAGTCTCGGTCCGGCACATTGATTTAATCTGCCAGTAAATTTCACCATCTGTCTTCCTAGACAGAAATATGGGTAATTTTAACAAGTAATTACAGGTTCCGGTTGACACGAGAACGAGACAGCATTTTACTCCAACAAGATAACCAAACTGAAAAAAAAAACATAGTACAGATATCATATCTTCAAGTAGCAGTGCCACTTCATAAGCGCGCTGCTACATATAAAAAACATTACATATATTGCAGCTTTGATCTCCCGGTGAATAATTATATAAGATTAACTTGGATATTACAACATAAACTGAATGCAATTCAGTTAAAGATAATAATATTTTTCCGATATTTTACTTCGATTGCTCCGGAATATAAATCCTTTTTAAACAGAAATTTCAAGAATCACAATCGTCTCCATTATCTCCATTGAACAGGGGTTGGTTTAGGTATTCCGAAAGTGTCAAGCGGTTTTGTGAGTAAAACTGATAATCGCGAAGAAGGAATGAAGGTGCAGTAGTGGAAGGAATTATCGACTGACGGGCTATCTGCTATGCGCTGAATAAGCCGCGTTCGAGACGATACTGGTCGACATGCGCCGTGGTGTCGGCAGCGGTATAGGGTAATATCGGGGCGCACGGCTCGGCTGGAGGGAGAAAGCGCTGCAGCCACTCCAGTTCCAGCTCCAGACGGCGGAGCCGTTCTTCCGCCGCATTTCTGCCCAAGGACGTCGCCCGTCGCGCTGCTGAAGGCAGTGAGTATCGCAGCCTCTGCTAGTAAAACTCTGGGCCAGGCCTTTGCAAGGAAGGCGCGCTCAGGCCATGTCTACGGAGGAACACCGTGAGACGCGTTCACCCGGTTAGTGACCTTCGGTCACCCTAGACTATGGTAAAAAAAGCTGGAGGAGACGCAGTGTTACATCTACTACATATCGACACCAATCTTTGCTAACTTTAATGGCAGAGTAGCATTGCCAAGTAGTCAAAGGTAGTCAACTGACTTGTCTCATGCTGCCTGCCACGACAACTCCTGTGTCAGCGTCCCCGTTCCACGAGGTTAATACGGTGTATTTCGTAACCCGATTTCCCAGAAACTTGGCTCAGAAGAAGACGGGTCAGGATAAATGAACAAGTGTCTCGGCTTACCTGTGAATATTTGACCGCATTATTGTTACTGTGAAAACCAATTGTAATTAAGCGGTTAATATAACTTCCTTGTGTCCCCTACCATGAAATGAAACGTTTTTGTAGTAACCTATGAATATAGATAGATAATGGAAAAATTAAGTAAATAAAAACAATCTGTTTAGAAGATGGGACGCAAAAGTGAAACTGTGCAAACAGGTGGGCTGTGTCGAGCTCGCTGAAAGGCATTGAAACTGGTTCGCAAACTTTGACGGACTTGTTGTAACGGCGACTGGAACGGTCGCGGGGTTGAAGTGACGGAAAGCGCGGCGGGTCCCGCGGGGCGGCCCGCTAACAACAACACAACGGAAGTGGACGGACTCGACCAACGAAGGACAGAACGAACAACAAGATCGAAACAACGAAGAAAAAAGTAAACCTAACAGCCACGTCCACTCGTACACAGAACAAGAAAGTAAAGAAGCTGTCAAAGGAAAGGTGATGTGTCCAGAGAGGTACGCAAGGTTAGACTGGCTGGCTGAGTTCTTTTTTTCCTTCCTTTATTGAATTTCGATTCCCCCAGAAGGGAGGCGGCCTGGCAACAGCTTGGTATGCCGCTCCTCAACCTACAGACTTTGTTTTAAAAAAGGATAAGATAATATACACTCCTGGAAATTGAAATAAGAACACCGTGAGTTCATTGTCCAAGGAAGGGGAAACCTTATTGACACATTCCTGGGGTCAGATACATCACATGATCACACTGACAGAACCACAGGCACATAGACACAGGCAACAGAGCATGCACAATGTCGGCACTAGTACAGTGTATATCCACCTTTCGCAGCAATGCAGGCTGCTATTCTCCCATGGAGATGATCGTAGAGATGCTGGATGTAGTCCTGTGGAACGGCTTGCCATGCCATTTCCACCTGGCGCCTCAGTTGGACCAGCGTTCGTGCTGGATGTGCAGACCGCGTGAGACGACGCTTCATCCAGTCCCAAACATGCTCAATGGGGGACACATCCGGAGATCTTTCTGACCAGGGTAGTTGACTTACACCTTCTAGAGCACGTTGGGTGGCACGGGATACATGCGAACGTGCATTGTCCTGTTGGAACAGCAAGTTCCCTTGCCGGTCTAGGAATGGTAGAACGATGGGTTCGATGACGGTTTGGATGTACCGTGCACTATTCAGTGTCCCCTCGACGATCACCAGAGGTGTACGGCCAGTGTAGGAGATCGCTCCCCACACCATGATGCCGGGTGTTGGCCCTGTGTGCCTCGGTCGTATGCAGTCCTGATTGTGGCGCTCACCTGCACGGCGCCAAACACGCATACGACCATCATTGGCACCAAGGCAGAAGCGACTCTCATCGCTGAAGACGACACGTCTCCATTCGTCCCTCCATTCACGTCTATCGCGACACCACTGGAGGCGGGCTGCACGATGTTGGGGCGTGAGCGGAAGACGGCCTAACGGTGTGCGGGACCGTAGCCCAGCTTCATGGAGACGGTTGCGAATGGTCCTCGCCGATACCCCAGGAGCAACAGTGTCCCTAATTTGCTGGGAAGTGGCGGTGCGGTCCCCTACGGCACTGCGTAGGATCCTACGGTCTTGGCGTGCATCCGTGCGTCGCTGCGGTCCGGTCCCAGGTCGACGGGCACGTGCACCTTCCGCCGGCCACTGGCGACAACATCGATGTACTGTGGAGACCTCACGCCCCACGTGTTGAGCAATTCGGCGGTACGTCCACCCGGCCTCCCGCATGCCCACTATACGCCCTCGCTCAAAGTCGGTCAACTGCACATACGGTTCACGTCCACGCTGTCGCAGCATGCTACCAGTGTTAAAGACTGCGATGGAGCTCCGTATGCCACGGCAAACTGGCTGACACTGACGGCGGCGGTGCACAAATGCTGCGCAGCTAGCGCCATTCGACGGCCAACACCGCGGTTCCTGGTGTGTCCGCTGTGCCGTGCGTGTGATCATTGCTTGTACAGCCCTCTCGCAGTGTCCGGAGCAAGTATGGTGGGTCTGACACACCGGTGTCAATGTGTTCTTTTTTCCATTTCCAGGAGTGTATAATAAAAAACAGGCGACAAAATCGGAGACAAAGAGACAACCAAACAAATCCAAGACTTCCACGACTAACGACATCAAAGTATGATAAACACACTGTCTTGTCGAGACTCACGCAACGGTTATACTCGCTGGCAGAGCAGGCGCTTAAATACTCAATCGTGGGTGCCGATACTGGCTGCGGGAACCACATGTTCCACTGTGGCGCCTTCACACTAAATGCGGGCCAGGATGCGCCCGCTGCCATAACTTACGGGGTGATGGTGCACAGACCCCTAGGGGTCCTCGACGTCAATGACGTTTGGCGGGGATTCAAATCCCGCGGCGCGCGGTACCAGATGAATTTTTCTCTGAAATTCTCAAGTATCTTCGGATAAGCCGAGATACGTGTCTGCTTGTTTTGGATTCTCTCCGCTGAACGATGTTTCTGGGATTTGGGTTATGGCACTTGTCGCGTTCTACTCATCAGAAGACTCCCATCTGATGCTAACATATGCAGTCCCCTTCCACTGTCTCTCCCTCTGCAGTTTTTTCTAGTATCTTAGAAGTTATCGCTACTGTTTTAGTAGTATTGTTGCTTCTTCCAGTCTGTCTACGCTGTACATTCCCTACCTCACCGATTTTGCAAAGCATCCCCTCATTTCTTATCTTGTCATTACATCTAATTTTCGGCATCTATGTACACCACCTAATCTCATACTCTTAGAGTATATTTTTATCTAATTTTGCTTCAGTCCGTTTGTATTCAGTTCTGTGCTTCAAACGCATGTACTCAAAAATTTCATCCTCAAATTACGGTCGATCCTACACTTCCTTCGGAGAGAGCAGCTCTCTCTGCCTCTGGTAGTGAGTTTTCTACTTCCGCCTTAATTTTTCTGTCTTGTGCTACTTTGCTAGCGACTTTCTTCATTTTTTCTGATTTATGATACCGAATTTTGTTGAGCTCATCCTTAACCTAATTCTATTACTCACCTGATTATCCTTTGGCTGTATTCTATACTAGTTACACTGTTCATTCCGTTCAGTAGGTGTTATAATTCTTCTTTACTTTCACAAGGATAGCGATGTCATCATCGAATCTTAGCGCTGAAATATTCGCACTTCACTTATGTACATATTGCATACTCCTTGTCTTTCCACATATTTAATACCTACTTTTCTGACAATTTCAGACATCTTTCACTACTTTGATACATCGAATGCTTTTTCTAAATCAACGAATCCCATGAATGTGTCTTGACGTGCCTTAAATCTTATTTCCACATCAAACGTAAAATAAGAAAACCCTCTCTGATGACATCTTTCCGAAAGCCTAACTGATCGTTTTCCATTTCTCTGTATATTATTCTCAGCAACTAGCATCTATAAGTTTTTAAGATTATTATGCGACAGTTGTCGCATTTATCTGCTACTTTTTGTAGAGATGAAAATTTTTGATTAATATCCATATTCATTTCTAAATTTAATGTGGCATAGTCCGTAATCGTAATGCTCGTATAGTCCCCAGAAATGGCCTTCTACCGCATGAGAGAGAGAGAGAGAGAGAGAGAGAGAGAAAGAGAGAGAGAGACAGACAAGGTTGTGAACTGCCAAGCTAAGATGTAAAAACTGCTGAAAAGAGTGCTAACGCCGCAACAGTTAGTACGAGAGTGAGCCGAAAAGCAATGCCTCCGGATTTTTTATGTGAAAACACTGCAATCTTTTTGAATAAAACTAACGTTATTAACATTCTACATCCTCGTGCTTACAGATTTATTTCGCAACAGTCACTGTGACATTTCTCCTAACTATGGACCAGTATGTTGACACTGTCTCGACAGTATGTTGCCAGAGCCGCGTTGTCATCTCTGGTGAAGTCGTCGAAAGAGTTCTTTGAGCTTTGGCAATAGCTGACAATCGCATGGAACTAAGTCGGGACTGTATTGAGAAGAATCGATGGCAGTGAAGCCAGGGTGTAGCATCATTGCAGATATTGTAGTCGTTTGTGGTCTGACATTGTCATGATGGAGAAGGTAGTCCTTGTATGGTCGAACTCTTCGAAATCGAAACGTAGTTACGTTACACACAGGCCTTCTACACTCTGCAATTTGGAACCCTAGACATGAAGAATAAAGATGTAGAACGTTAATAACTTTTATCTGATCTTAAAAGCTTCAAGAATTTTCACATTCAAACATTCGAAGGCGTTAATTTGCAGCACGCCATCGTAAAAAGATAATTCTTAGTTCTCAGAGTAGTCTTTGACAGAGTTGCTGTCACACGGGTTGTGTCGAAAATTCCACCAGAATAACCCCTGAGAAATACTAGGATTGGCCTCACGACTCGCACGCCTGTCACTTTCAGCTTCTGTGTGCGAGGATGGGTGACTATATAACAAACTTCGTCCTTTTTCGTGTTTACAATTATTTATATGCATGATCTTCTAATTATTAATAATATCTGTAATGTCTGTGACCAGTGGAAGCGATCCTTTAAGCACAAGCTGTACTTAGTTTTTCATACAAGCCATATATAACTAAAGAAAAGTAGGTAGTACTGTTTTCAGACAATTTTCCAGAAGGTGCAAGTCAAAATCCAATCCAATATTCTACCTTCATTCTTGCAGACGAAATGGTCTTACGAAGTTGCTAGAATCTTTTTGAAACACTTTCTTGTTCTCCATGTACGTAAACGATCTGATGGCATAACGTCAGTAGCAAACTTCGACGGTCGCTGACGCATACTGTGCCTGTGTGGTTTTTAAGGGGACACTCCCCTGAACGGGCTGCATTTTTAGCATTGATCTATAAATGAGAGGTAGCTCAAAGCTCGTACACACAGTTAGGGTCATTATTCAAAGCATTTCCCAAAAAAATATTGAGGTATATATTATATTTTGATCCTGACAGCAATATTCATAATAGTATAAAAACGGAACACTTTTTCACTGCGGTACCATTTTCTTTGGAACCACTGACTACACAGGTTGGAAAAAGAGGCAGAGTACAGACAACTTTCACATAACTGTTTTATACTTCCAGTTTCCTTCCAACAGAAATATTTAAAAATGCAGCACAAATATCACTGACATCATCATCATGTTACAAATTTTTCACGAAACAGTAGGCAAGGGAGGTAGAGGAGGTCATTCTAAATATCTGTACCAATTTTTGTTAGTTTAGCTTCATTTAGGAGAAAAGTGTACTTGAATGACGAAAACTGAAATTGTCGGTAAATCGCAAAAGAAGTTTTACAGATTTATTAACTTACCAATGTGCTCGTTTAGAACATCCCAGCTGCATGCTCCAGTTGTCCTATTTCCTTATCCTCCATACTCTCTCTTCATTCTTTTCTTTATCCTTGACTGCTTGGTAGCAGCTTCTGCAACTGTCTCCGCTTCAGTTACACGCCGCTTATCAATAGCAGTTAGAGTTGAAACCACATTCCTTCCTGTATGGATGTTCAGTTTCTTCATAAAATTGATCGTTCAAATTGCACCATCCTTGAATGTTATTTCATCCATTACACCAATCTTCAGCACTCTCAGCCCAACAAATACAACTTTAGGTATGACACAGCTGCTGAAGCTTTCATTTGTATTCTGAGAGAGACCATGAATACATTTCCTAAGTAGATTATTATTTGCCACATCCCTATATATAGGCCTAGTTCCCTCCATTACAGCAAGTAGTAAGGAATGCTTGTGTGTATATTGTATACCTCTAGCATTGCTCAACCAGTACTTGCACCACGAATGTTCCCTTTTGGATACAAACCATGCTATGGCGTTTCATCTGTTGACCCTCTTTGAAACCATGTTGCCCCAACAGGTCGTCTCATGTTCTCCAAATCTCCTACATTTCTCCATATTGCTAGTCCATATTGAGCCAAAGAATCAATTTCTCTTTCTGTAAGACGGCCTGGACCACCTGTGTGTTTTCGTCTGACAGGTTTTTTTCCACTGAAGGCTTTACGTAATTTTCTCAGCCGCGCTCCCATTCTTTTTTGTACATGCCGATAAAAATGTGTTACACAAATGTGGACGAAATAAAATTTTCTTGATTGTTGACACTTCACGCGTTGGAGCTGGTTTCCTCCAACCAGAGTTTTCAACGCCACGTTCCAACCGTTCGCCATTGCCAACCTGCCCATACATTTGGTCAGCTCGCTTCCAATTCCATGTCTCGCTTTCGTTCTTGATGTGTTTTGGATCCCGAATCATAGACCTCGCAATTTGATTTCGTATTTCGTCACGTGCTAACCACACCAAAACCAACAGACACAGCGCTGCTCGTGTAATGCACGCGTTTCATAAATAGTACTAACCATACACTACGGGTACTTCCGCTGAAGAAGCGATTCGGCATCACAGATACAGGTATCGTATACAGGTATGATAAACACAGAGATTGGTAACATTAGATAGGCATCGCACGACATCGCGTGAGGCTAAGTTTCTGAATCGTTGCAACTGGTTACCACACTTATAAACATAACTACTGAACCAAAGGTTGTGGCGTATTAATCCCTTCAGTAGCGTTTCGAGTCTCATCACATAAATGTAGCAATTTTCTTAAAATTCTAAATCTCATCAAAAGTGTATGACTATTTTCGGTTCAGTTGGTTCAAATGTAATTTTTTATCTCTAAGACTTTGCCGCGTAATCTTCATCGCCGTATTCAGTATTTTTCTTGCTGCTATTTTTCTTGAACCACTTACTTTTGGTTTGAAATCCGCCTGCGTCGAATTTCCAGCTATGTGCCAACGAGGACTGTTCTTCGATTGGAAACGTGGCAGTTCGTGTAGCCAGTGTGAGGGTACTTTTAGATAACCAGCGAGATGGCGAGAAATTAATTTGCTTTTAACGCTGAAAGCATTTCTTTTCTTTGAGTTTGCTCGTATAAGCTATCTTTAATCCTCATGAGCAAGCCGTCCGGTATGGCCGAGTGGTTCTAGGTGCTACACTCTGGGACCGCGTGACCACCACGGTCGCAGGTTCGAATCCTGCCTTGGGCATGGATGTGTGTGATGTCCTTAGGTTAGTTAGGTTTAAGTAGTTCTAAGTTCTAGGGAACTGATGACCTCAGAGCAACTCGAACCATTTTGAACCTCATGAGCAAACCGATCGTGATTTTATCTCTGCCTTCCTCCGATAAATCGCACATCAGGAGGCCACAGCTGTTTTAGTACTTGAGTTTAGGTTTAATACTAAAATACGTGTCGTCTTCCAAAGTTTAGTCATTGGTCACTTGAAAAGCAGTTGTTCAGAGCTTCTCGCTTTTCCTTCATAGCTCCAGTGCTCCGCGTTTCGTATCAACCGCTTTTGCAAACTGACCAGCCGTGTTTCTGTGCCGCCTACAACCGAACTATAGCCGGCAACAGAAGTGGTAAAACCATAGCGTCCAGTACAGACGTCAACCACAAGGTAATTTTAATCGGTATATAGTCGGTTGTGGCGTTCGTTTTTTTTATGTTTTTGGTACTCAACTAATTTGTAAATGAAAATGATAATCTTATTTTATTACATTAATTACTAAATAATTTTTCTCCCGGCTAAAGAACTCAAAGTTAACGTCGTATTAAAGTGTTGTCTGGAAGTTGTGAAAGTGTCACTAAATCACAGTTCCTACAACTGATTTTATACAACTATTGACTATGATGGAATCAGTTATCTTCATCAAAATGATCATTAAAACCACCGAATATCAGCCTCGCACAATACTGACGTATGTTACCTGAAACAATATTCTTCGCAACTCGTGCTTAATTATTTTCGGCTCAATACATCAGCTAGAAAAGTTTGTTATAACGATCATGCAATGACCACTGTTTTTGAAAAAACCAATCCGATTCGAATTATTTTCATTAAAATGAGTTCGTGACCACCGGTGCACATTTATTTTTACACATTTGTATTACCTTCGGCATTTATGTCTGCAGAGTTGCGTAATTTGAATTTGCCTCTGAGATAATTGTTAAGATGGCGGCAGACAACTGATAGAGACTTTCTATTGTTAGAGCAAATAGGATAAGCATTTGAAAGGCTTATTAAACTTTACTTTCGTATTGTGCACTATTTAGACTTCAACGAGCAAACATTTTATTTTTTTATAAGGAAAATGTAGACAAAAACGCGATACAAATCGCTATCATCAATGGCTGCGCTCCTTGCAGCGGAAAGAAATAATTAACACAGATAATGCTTATTGAGTGAGAAATTAAAGTTACAAGTAATTATTCACTCATACTTCTAATAGTTGTGTTGTTGTTGTGGTCTTCAGTACTGAGACTGGTTTGATGCAGCTCTCCATGTTACTCTATCCTGTGCAAGCTTCATCATCTCCAAGTACCTACTGCAGCCTACATCTTTCTGAATCTGCTTAGTCTATTCATCTCTTGGTCTCCCTCTACGGCTTTTACCCCCCACGCTGCCCTCCAATACTAATAGTAATGAACTCTAATCTCAAGTAATAATTAACAAATAATTACAATTTCTTAACAGACCTAAGTTTGATATGCGTCCGCAACCTACAAAAGCCATAAAACAACAGTTAAAAACAAAGAAGACAAACGCAGATCATAAAAGGAATTTACAATTATTGTCTTTGTATGATACACATCGATATGTCCAATTACATCATAAAATATTATATAAATAATATTTATTATCGTTTTCACTGTTTTTTATATGTAGAATAGATAATTTTTATAGCTGTTAGAGGCATAATTTCCTCTCGTCGCACTGTAGCTAAAATTTATCTCGTGGATGTTACAAGATGTTGCTTTAATAGCTTGGAAAAGTGTAATATTTTCGGGAGAGAAGGCTTGATCTTGTGGAGAAGATGCCATATATATTTTAAATTGATGCAGTATGATTCCCAATTTCCTGTTATACATGCGGCAATTGTCAGTTTCGCTACAGTGGTCATTCATTAGTAGAATTCAAGCTGTCGCCTGCTGTATGCACTCAAATCCGGACAGATAAATCAACAGCCGCCGAACAGGCGTTGTGTGGCTGGGTGTGGATTGGCTGCTGGCGCAGCCGGAGGAACAATACCAGCAGCGAGGACAGACTCGGCACGTCTTCCCCCACCCCCTCTTCTCCACCGCCATGGCGGCACTCCGGAAATTGCGGGCCTGCTGAGACACGACATCGCGTCGCCGGCCGAGTTCGAATATCCTGTCCGTTTGGCCTGGAGGCGGCGCTGGAGGCGGCGGCGGGAAGCTGGAGTCGGTCGTGGAAGGGTGTGGGGGTGGAGGAAACTGCGGCCGCGACTCGCGTTAATGAAGTTAGCGGCGAGGCGTCGCGCCGTGGCGTCGCGGCGTGGCAAGGGAAGGCGCAGCTGGCGTCGCCCGCCTTCGCCGGCGCCGCGACGGCTGCGCCCGCCAAGTGCTCGCAGTCTCGGTTTCCGCGTTACGTCAGCAAGAGGGGCGGCGGCAGTGAGGTACACCCGGGAAGCCAAGAAATGTCACAGCAGCGAGACGTCTCCTAGCGTAACCGCAGCAGTGAAAGGGAGACGTTCTAATGACTCGAGTAATGCCACTGAAACGTTACTGGGAGGGCCAACGCAGAAGGCATTATTATTCTATTGACTTTTGCTCGGTTGTGTGGATGAACAGCTTCCGTGGCGTTGCAAGAAGTGAAACAAAATTACTTCAATAACGACAGTGTGATTCTGCCAGAGACATACAAAGTCTTAGAACATATGCCGATAGGAATGGACAGTGTCTTGAAAAGAAAATGGACATCAGTCATAGGAAAACAAGGATATTGGAATTAAATCAAGTGATACTCAAGGAAATGGGTTAGAAAACGAGACATTATAGGCAGCAGTTTGATGTAGGATAGTGTAACGTCTTTTCAGATCTTCGGTCTTGCCTAACACTCAGCGGTAGAGCAATGAGATTGTTATTTCTTATGTATCGGTATCGACGTTACAAACAGAACATTGATGAACTGAACTCGCGACTTGTGCGAGATATCTGCTTCACTAGATGTCTTAATTAAATCGTTTGTAATCGATGCTCTATCAGTTGCTATTTAAATATTAATGATAAGTTCAAATTAGTTCTAGCGACAACAGATTCCCTATAGACTGGTTGTAATCTCAAATCTATAATCAGTCTAACAGTGTTATTAATTCAAACATCAAGGAGTGTCTATATAAGCGCTGAGCGCTTCAATCAAATAATATCGCAGCAAAATGGCTCAAATTTGTTCAAATGGCTCTGAGCACTATGGGACTTAACATCTGTGGTCATCAGTCCCCTAGAACTTAGAACTACATAAACCTGACTAACCTAAGGGCATCACACACATCCATGCCCGAGGCAGGATTCGAACCTGCGACCGTAGCGATCACGCGGTTCAAGACTGGAGCGCCCAGAACCGCACTTGCACACCGGCCGGCAATATCGCAGCACGTTATCTCTATAAATAATATTGTAAAATTTGAATGATAAATGCGTGAATTGACACAATATGTTGGTTTATTACACAATATTAATCACTTCCTAATGAAGCCGAGAGGAATCAGCTTTCCCAGGTGTTGGGAGAAATTATATGCTTCTTAACTATCGCCAAGTTCCATAGTCCATTAGTTACTACGAATGAAATTGTCTACCTGTGTTGACTTCCTAAATAATGTTAAATTCAGGCTATATAATTAAAAGTCACTTCAATATAATATATGCAAGTCCTCTATCTGTATTCTGAATAACGTAATATTTGAAGTCAAAGTATCGTTTCACTGCGTCATAGTAGATCGCAATAATCAATTCTGAAAAAAAAACAATGTAATTGTGTCTACTTATACGTGCATTCAAAAGTATGACCTGCTTTGGCTAAACGTAGTGACAATGTATTAATTATCCTCAGCCATTAATCACGAATCTGAGATTCCTGACGGAGTATTCTTTGGGAACGTTGGTTCTAATTTGAGAATTTTAATTGTAATGATTTTGCGATTTACTATGATTTTGAATTTTGAGCTTTATTTTACTGGAATCCTATATTTCTTTCGTATTTTAATAAATTACTAAGTATTACATTCCTGATTCAATTACTGGTTAATATCCAAATATTAATGTTAACTGGAAATTTGTTTGCTTGGTCATTTTTCATAGAATTTCGAATTCGTTTTAGGGAAATCTTTGGGAATTTTGGAGCTAATTTTTGATTTTCATTTGTCGTCCGAGGAAGTGGCATTACAGTAGGTCCAATGACTTCAATTAATAACCAAGCTTCCCCGTTTCGCTTAAAATAACGTGCTGCCTGTGTATGCCTGGAGAAATACTAACAAATTTCACTAAAGTTTGCATGGGTCTAAGTAGGACGAAACTCGAATGTCAACAGGAGTGTTGATTACTGAACATCTTGATATACAAATGTGTGTATATGTGCCCTGAAAGCGAATATGCTCATTCGATGCAGAACACTTACCGCTCTACCTCCTGCAGGACATCGCGTGATGCGGCGAGCTAAATGAGGGAAAACTACTTTGGTAGTGTGCGACAAATGTGTATTTGGATTGAGGAAAGACGCATGCTTGCGTAGTCCATACAGTTGTGTCTAAAAGCTCTAACAAGATGGAGTAGATGGTTAACACAAATGTCTAGTAAGCCGAAAACTCCTGGGCTTTATTCAAATTTTTGTCACCAATTAATTTTTTCATTTCCAAAATCCGGAATTTCTCCTTCCTGAACATAATCACATTATTTCTCACACTGACTATATTACGAATTTTTGTGAAGGTCAGTAAATTACATTTTTATATGCCGATCTATACTTGGAATCTATACAGTAATTGATTATCTTACATACTTGGAACTATTTCTACACTTTAAGAACATGTCTATCTAAAAAGTAGACTATAATGATGTCATATGAGCAACAAGTTTTCATCAAAATTAAGGTTATTTCTTATAATTGATTTGTATGTTTTTTGCTTCCTGTTGATAGTATGTTAGCATCTACTTTACTCCAAATAGTACACTGAAACATCCCAAAAGTTTCAAACCTCTAGCTCAAATAGATGCTTTGTGCTTAAAATAAGCATATCAAAAACTTTAGACTCCGAAAATTCAGTTCAAAATTGTATTTCCTCTATACCTCACCTTCGTTTTTCCTAGTACACCCAGTTGTATAATATTCCTGGTTTACAAGTTCATCTCATCTCTTCAGTAGCCTCAATGACTCGGTAAGATCAACTGCCAATAGCGTCTATTTAATATTAATTCCGGCACATATTCCTAGCAAGTTTAGAACTTTACACCCGATAACTGCCCCAGCAGTAAAATAAATTATAGGTAAAATAATAATAATAATAATAATAATTATTATTATTATTATTATTATTATTTCCTTTCTCAGACGTTATGTCTGGTTAAGAATGGAAAGTGACGTGGACCTTGATCAAGAGTGACTTCCTTTTAACTGTACGGTATATGTTACATTGCTTTTAGGAACTTTTGGGTAATTATACATGTATCAATAATTACAGATGTCTGTAGTTGTATGTATACGTTTGGATGTAGCTGTATTGCGTTGATTTACTGGTGAATACTCTATGGTATGACTCCTGTAGTTGATAGTATAATTGGTACAATGTCAACTTTATCCTGATCGCACATGTACTTGGCTTCCTCAGCCAGTTTGATGTATTTTTAAATTTTTTCCTGTTTTCTTTTGTATATTTGTTGTATTGGGCATGGGTATTTCGATTAGTTGTGTTACTTTCTTCTTTTTATTGGTGAGTATGATGTCCGGTTTGTTATGTGGTGGTGTTTTATCTGTTATAGTGGTTCTGTTTCAGTATAATTTGTATTCATCATTCTCCAGTACATTTTGTGTTTCATACTTGTATGTGGGAAGGTATTGTTTTATTAGTTTATGTCGTATGGCAAGTTGTTGATGTATTATTTTTGCTACATTGACATGTCTTCTGCGGTATTCTATATTGGCTAGTATTGTACATCCGCTTGTGACGTGGTCTACTGTTTCTATTTGTTGTTTGCAAAGTCTGCATTTATCTGTTGCGGTACTGGGATCTTTAATAATATGCTTGCTGTAATATCTGGTGTTTATTGTTTGATCTTGTATTGCAATCATGAATCCTTCCGTCTCACTGTATATATTGCCTTTCCTTAGCCATGTGTCGGATGCGTCTTGATCGATGTGTGGCTGTGTTATTATTATTATTATTACTATTATACTGAAATGTCTATAATTACAACAATTTTGGGCATCTGTGGTGTGTTAAAATTAGTGGTGATGGCAGGATAGATTTGAGAGTGCAGCAGTGTCTGTATCAAACTGTGAACCTCCCACAACTGAACCTTGACTCTCCTCTTACAATACCCTGATTTTTTTTCTGATGCGTTCTAAATCTTATACCCAGTATCAAAGCCTGTCGCCAATACTGTGAACGTATTCAACTTGATAATGAATCTATTCTTCGTTCCAGTGATAAATTTCCACTGTTGGCAAATTGTTCATTGGTTTGTGTTGAACATGTTGATACCACAGAAGTTATTAGAGAACACTGTACACTGTCCCAAGTTATTTTTTGAAAAAGCATTGTTCTATGTTATGTTGATATATCATATTCTAATATACTGTTCTGATGAACTGAAGCCCACACAACAAAATTACATTAGGCTGTTCCGAGGTAGTTTTATAGGACCAAAACTACATTCCAACCTTACGGTTATGTCCATGATAACACGTGATGTTAATAACGCTGCCGCGACTGAAGTGACGTGATGAGAGTGGGAATGCGGGAAAAGGGGTCCTCATGCTGACGTTTATGGTACTCAGCCACACTCACCTGTCGCTTACATGACGCCCTCCTACGCCGGGTTGCACTCACCGAATCTAAAATTCACAGTACGTGAGGCACTGGCGTTGTTCGTGAATTAAAAATTTAATAGAGTGCCTGGACATTTTTATTAAATCGAAGGCGACCTGTCGAGAGTTATTTTACTCGCGAGAGCCGAATCCACTAATTAAATTACAAATATTGTTGGGAGGCTTTCTCCTTAAAAAGCAGAAGGATCACTAACACTAGTGACGCTACACTATGGGCACTGTTGGGCGGCCACCACAGACTTTTATTTACCCAGTTTCATTAGCTTTATTAGCGCCAAGACGGGCGAAGAACAAAAGGATTCAGCTGATGCCATTATCAGTTGGAAACAATCCAAGACTCATATTTTATAACAACATACAACACAGCAAATCAGGTAAATGTAAAGCAACACCAACAGCCACCTGAGAACCTGTGCTGGATAAACCCATCAACTAGGTATGACATCAAAACCCTCCATCTGAGACCCAATGCTGAATAAAGCTCTCAACTAGGTATGGCATCATCACCTGTGATCCTGTGCTGGATAAAGCCCTCAACTAGGTATGACATCAAAACCATCCACCTGAGTGCCAATGCTCGATAAAGCTCTCAACTAGGTATAGCATCATCACCAGTCACCTGTGACCCTGTGCTGGATAAACGCCTCAACTAGGCATGACATCAAAACCCTCCATCTGAGACCCAATGCTGAATAAAGCTCTCAACTAGGTATGGCATCATCACCTGTGATCCTGTGCTGGATAAAGCTCTGAACTAGGTATGGCATCATCACCAGTCACCTGTGATCCCGTGTTGGATAAAGCCCTCAACTATGTACGTCATCACCAGCCACCTGAGCCCCCTGTGCTAGATAAAGCCCTTCCCTAGGCGTCGCCATTTTATGCTCTTCAGTTATCGTGAAAGGACTATGAGAGAGCACACCTTTCTCGTAAAAACTGCGCTGATATAAACCTGAGTACTTAGTTGTGCAATCTGGTAGGATGAAGGACCTAGGTATCACCAACAAACAAGTGGTGCGTAAAACCTCAGATTTCGGTATACACTCTGCATCTGTTACGAGCATACTACTTATTCCGAAGGGATAAATCAGTTAAGGCATCGGAATTCACATAAGAGAACAAGGCAAGGAACTCGAATCATCAACCGGCACGATACTTCACAAAGCACTATAAGCACAAAAATCATCTCTTGTAAAACGTTACAATGGAAAGCAATGATACGATGAAGAAGCAAGGAAACGTAGTAACTAATTAGTTCGCAGAGGACCGCTTGGGTTCAGAAGAAGCAGTGCTGTAGAAAATATTCTAGTTATTTTTTCATGAATCACTTAGCAAAATGGGTCTCAAATAATTAACGCGAGGGCAGATCTGTAATGACCAAAGTAGAGAAAAGCTGATTATCCTCTCACACGCAAACTTAGCGTGCAACAGCGAATATCACCCGATTACTGCAGAGCAGTGGCAGCGCAAACGTTCAAGGCTACACCTCCTTCAAAAGTATGAGTTGAGTGAGGAACCTTCTGTCCACTAATTAGAATCCCCATAAATACGTAGGCCAAGATACACCGCTTCTCCTGTGATCATAGATCTTGTTCTATCAACACTTTTATCCAACACCACAGCCATAACGCACACAAAAACTGAAAAACTCTGTACGTGGCGCCAAATAGCAATGCGACATAGCACTAAATTGTGAAAATAAACTCGACCGTCAATGCCTACCATAAAGATCTCTCATTATACGCTGTTTCTTTAAACAATAGCGACGTTATTCCGTTACTAATCATGGTATTGCCTTTTGCGGGTGTTTTTAGTGGGCCTTATTTATTAAACTTTTGGTGGATGAAATTTTTTCCTGTTGCCCTTAAACGGTCCAGTCTTAATCGGATCTAATATTCGACATGAGTCAGATGTAATATAAAATATTAGTCAATTAAAGAGAGCCTCCATAGAGTTCCCGTCTGAGAACGCTGTAGAAAGACAACCACTGCTCAGCATGACGTCACAGCCAGCAGCATATAATTTACCATGGTGTAAACGTCAGGGAACAAAAACATCTAAAATTTTAACAATAGATTATGCCACTGTAAGCATCTTAATTTAAATAGCATTGGCTAAAAATGACAGACGAAACGTAGTGCGACGGCTATGGTCTGAGTTGCACATTACGACTGTCCGTACCCTTCAATGTGCATGACTGCACAACTTCGACCGTCATTAGTGGTGGCACTGTTAGTTATGCAACCCCATCCACCACAGTAAGGTCATCTCACATCGTATGGGAAAAATCGATTTTTAACTGTCCTGAAGTCATAAACCGCGTAAAAAGCCAAATGACAAGGCTTTTTAATTGACGTGGGGGGCAAAAACGGCATAAAAATCAAAATGAAATAGTTTCTTAATTGTCCTGAGGGCAGAAATAGCGAACCCGGGCAAAATGTCATCGGTTCCTAACAGCCGTGAGACTGGCTCAAGACTTGTTCAGTGTACTCTCCACCGCTTTTTGCACAAGCTGAAATGGAGGAACGGCATGTTCCACAATAAGTGTCCCGGGCCTCACTTTCAGAATGTGTAGCGTAATGCTTGTCTTCATAATTGGTGCGGTGAATGCATCTGTTTGATAACCCTTCAGCCAGAAGCAACAAGGATAAGATCAGGTGAACTGGACGACCAAGTTGTAGGGAAATGACAGCCGATAATTCTAGCCTTTTTTAAAATTTCTCTGCAACAGCCGCTTTACTGATTGGGCAGCGTGTGGAAGGGCGCCATCTTGCATGAAAATGTCCTACCCTCATCCCCGGTGTTCAAGCGTTCGAATGACGTTGGTGCCCAGAAGCCTCTCACGGCGTTTACCAGCGACGGTACAGGTAACACGAAACGCAGTGCCCATATCGAAAACATACGACCCTATGATAAACGAAGCGTCAACCCACACAACACGGTTACGTTTGGAGAATGACACGGTACCAAATGATGTGCGTGCAGATTTACGTTGTCCGTATTGTGCGTGTCCACCTATTGACATGTCCTGGGAGATGGGAATGGACTTAGTCTGCTTACAAAATGTTCCATGCCCATTCATTGTCCACCCCATGCGAGCAAATGTTTGTCCTACTGGCAGACCAGCAGGAAGCAACTCTTGGGAAGGGTGATTTTGTGTGGATAGCAACGCAGGATGTTTCGTAGGAATTCCCGTGCACAGCATATTTGCAAACAATCCTTCGACCCCTCCTACAATTGCGTGGCCACATCTTCGACAGACATCCGATCAATTACTTTCCTCGCTCAGTAACATTTCGCTGCAAAGGAAATTCTTCTCGAATTCTGCAATCATATTCTCAGCCCTGTAGTAGACACAGGAGCAATATCTTTCTTCATACCTTTGGGTGTCCGCAGCTTCTGCAAGGCTACTGTCGTTTCTCCCTCCCCCATAATGTACTTTAAAAGGACCTGACTTTTCGAATTTTGTAATCATATTCTCCAGACTCTTAGCAGACATCCGAGTAATGCTTTCTCCCTTACCCTTTGATGTTCGCAACTTCTGCAGGGCTATTGACTCTCAGTAACCCTTCTTGTAAAAGAATTTTACCAGCAGTGCGCAATACTTCATCAAAATAATCGCGCTGGGCATCTCGGACGCAGGGGAACAGCCCCGTGCCGCGTGTCTGTTGGTTGCACATTTTGCGCTTACAGCGCCATCAATAGGTCAGGGTTTAGTTAAAATTTTTCTTCCATGAAGTTTCCCCGTGCTTCGATGATATGTTGTTCAAATTTTACGTCTTTCTGAGCAGTTGTTCCCTTTCTACAGCGTTTTAAAACTGGAGTTTTAACTATGGGAACTCTGTGCTTGCATATTCGGTGTCAGTCGGATGCATCATCCGAAACGTAACGAACCAAATAACTTTCAATATGCGTGCATTTAGTGCTTATGTCGTACCTGCGCCTTCTATTTCGCTGTGTTCCCTGATCCAATTTTTCCCTTGTAATTCTAAGCATGCAACCATTCGTTGCTTGGTAAGAGTTCGTAAGCTTTTGTTCCGTTTTCACATTGTCAGCCAATGTCTCACTACCAAAAGGAAAACTGTTAATGCACATTGGCAGTAAGCTTTTACTCTCTGGTGTTGTTGTAATTGACTTTCTAGTCCACTCATTGCTAAACTACGTTATTTTCTTTCAATGAAGTTCATTACGTTATAACTACTAAACGACTATATTAGGGCACGGAGCACAGTATCAGTTGGAGGTTGCCTAAACTAACGCCATCTAGGATCAATAAAATTTAATTTTCAGTATTTCATAAAAACAGAGGCTGAATTAAAAATTTAAAACGCTGACGTAATCTGCTCATTAAGAGGCATAATCCTATGTGAAAGATTCAACACAGTAAGACCAGTTACAGTTATCAGCTGTTAAGATGTCATGAAGTATAATAACTCATTGCTCGCTAATACCCAGGCTATATTCATAAATTATTTGCGAACGACAGGGCTCAGTAACTTTCAGCAAACTTCAGGCATAACTTCAAACTTTCTCGAGACTTTCTCTCCCTGACATTCTCCGGAAAATGATGAAAGGAAGAAAGGTTATCATTTACTAAGTTTTCGCTATTCTGGAATGATATCTTAATTTATTTCTGCTTTACTTCTAATTGTATTTGCGACATATTTTGTAGACAGAGCGCTAAATTCGCCTGCAAATTACATCATTGTCTGACATATGGTTCAGGACATACAACTACATAAAGTCTGAGGTGTTTGAAATACTAGCCTTTGCTTACAATTTACCCTCAGTGCGCTAATCCAGTGTTCTATAAAATGAACAATGAGTAATTTCCGAGAAACTTTAATCTTAATTTGATATCCTTTCTAAAACCTTCTCGCTTAGATTCTTAACACCAAATAAGAGCATTTAACAAATTAACCTATTTGGAAAGTAATCAGACGTTTGAAACTATTTTATCTACGAGAGTTCGATTTTTTAAAGCATCTAGTTCTTTCTGGCCCCTTCCTATTCTTTTTTAAGAGTCTGTAATATTCCTGTACGATTCTTAAAACTAATTATGGTTATGTGCAATAAACATGCCTAACACATTATGTGTGTTTCTCACATCATCATCATCATCATCATCATCATCATCATCATCATTTAAGACTGATTATGCCTTTCAGCGTTCAGTCCGGAGCATAGCCCCCCTTATAAAATTGCTCCATGCTCCCCTATTCAGTGCTAACATTGGTGCCTCTTCTGATGTTAAGCCAATTACTTCAAAATCATTCTTAACCGAATCCAGGTACCTTCTCCTTGGTCTGCCCCGACTCCTCCTACCCTCTACTGCTGAACCCATGAGTCTCTTGGGTAACCTTGCTTCTCCCATGCGTGTAACATGACCCCACCATCTAAGCCTGTTCGCCCTGACTGCTACATCTTTTTCTTTGATTTCCTCATTGTGGACACCCTCCTGCCATTGTTCCCATCTACTAGTACGTGCATCATCCTAGCTACTTTCATATCCGTAACGTCAACCTTGTTGATAAGGTAACCTGAATCCATCCAGCTTTCTTTCCCATACAACAAAGTTGGTCGAAAGATAACGGTGCACAGGCAACTTAGTCTTGATACTGACTGCCTTCTTGCAGAAGAGAGTAGATCGTAGCTGAGCGCTCACTGCATTAGCTTTGCTACACCTCGCTTCCAGTTCTTTCACTATGTTGCCAACCTGTGAGAATATGCATCCTAAGTACTTGAAACCGTCCACCTGTTCTAACCTTGTTCCTCCTATGTGGCACTCACTCCGTTTATATTTCTTTCCCACTGACATTACTTTCGTTTTGGAGATGCTAATCTTCATACCATAGTCCTTACATTTCTGATCTAGCTCTGAAATATTACTTTGCAAACTTTCAATCGAATCTTCCATCACAACTAAGTCATCCGCATATGCAAGACTGCTTATTTTGTGTTCACATATCTTAATCTCACCCAGCCAGTCTATTGTTTTCAACATCTAATGCATAAATAATATGAACTGCAGTGGAGACAGGTTGCTGCCTTGTCTTACCCCTGAAACTACTCTGAACCATGAACTCAATTTACCGTCAACTCTAACTGCTGCCTGACTATCCATGTAAAGACCTTTGATTGCTTGTAAAAGTTTGCCTCCTATTCCATAATCTCGTAGAACAGACAATAACTTCCTCCTAGGAACCCGGTCATATGCCTTTTCTAGTTCTATAAAGGATAGATACAATTCCCTGTTCCACTAATAACACTTCTCCATTATTTGCCGTAAGCTAAAGATCTGGTCCTGACAACCTCTAAGAGGCCTAAACCCACACTGATCTTCATCCAATTGGTCCTCAACTAATATTCGCACTTTCCTTTTAACAATACCTGACAAGATTTTACCCACAACGCTGATTAAAGAGATACCTCTGTAGTTCTCACAAGCATGATGAAATGCAATATAACAGTAGTAAGGACTTACAGATTTATTCCTCAATTTATTGACCACAGGCAATGGCCTCGTATAGACATCTATTAAAGGAAACCAATGTAAACCTCCATTCTCGGTGCTGATCCCTAGAGCGCAGTCTGCCTCAAGTCGCGAGCGTCACAATGTTGCATGTTTACACTTTTGAATCTGTTTACGTTACTCCAAATTTCAAACTAGAGCCGTGGCCGTAATCTAATTTTAATTAAGGCGAGGAGCAAGAAATTTTGCCAAAACGTTACCTGCAGAATTGCCGTACGTCATGGTGACGTCATTGTCACATTCGGAACCTATCACGAGACATAAAACATCCATGATCTGCCTCGCAGTTTCCGATAGCGATCTACAGCATCAACTGGTGACAGCAAACTCCAAACTATTTCTGGCACTTAACCCCGGAGGAATTAACAGAACTGTGTACTACAGTCTAGAAGGAAGCTGAAAAAATTGTGTCCACCAAAGCAGTTCGTAACCTTCTCCACGCTATGTATTTGGCATCTAGTCACCCATTACGAACAAAAAGTATAATTCTACCCTCTCCGATCAGTAGTGTGCCGCGAGAAGGGAGTTAGCAGGGAAATAGCTGGAACAATTCAACAAAATCATGGAACAATTGTATTGTCCTCTTCATGGTATAGTGCAGGATTTTTTCTGAAACCTAATGATTGTCGTAGCTGTTTATAGAGTCGTACAGGTACCGTAGGTTTCAGGAATGCAGTTCCACAGAAAGCATTTCCAAAAAATTGAGTCCCTGGCACAATCAGATTTAGCGTTCCGTAGTTTCCCTAAATCGCTTTAGGCACATACCAGCCCAACAATACCGTCAGCTGTCATTTCATCATCAATTTCTTGGCTACTTGGCTGACGATAGTGTCCTCGGCTGTGGTCCTCTTCACTCATTTAACAAGCATGGATATGCCGAAATACCGGGATGGCACTCAAGGAAAAGCAAACATCAAACATCCTTGTGTAACTTCCCTCAATCCGACAATCCGAGCTGGTGCTCCGTCGATAATGATTTTGTTGTCGATGCCACTTAAATGAAAATCTTCATTTTCTGCTTTTTATATGATTTCATGTAACCGAGCGTTCATTTGTTTCGGTCCCGTCATCCATACATCTCATTTCAACTAGTCTGTTTCAGTTGAATGAAGGTTAATTTGTATTAAATTTAAACCGCTTCGTCGTTTAGCACCATGTAAATCGCCAGCATGCATACTCAAAAATAAATAGCTTTAACTGTCTCATTCCACACTATTTATAAAGAAATTGAGCAAATTATCTGTGGAATATGTAACTATGTAATTAAACAGCTACGTCGTAAAGGCACTTATACATTCAGGTGACAAAAGTCATGGCATACCTCCAAACAGCGTAGTGGACCCTCTTTCACGCGGCGTAGTGCAACAGCTCTACGTGTATCATGGACTCAACAAGTCATTGGAAATCCCACACAGAAACATAGAGCAAAGATGCCTCTACAGCCATCTGTAATTGTGAAAGTGTAGCGGGTGGAGGAGTTTGTGCAAGAACTGACCTCTCGATTGTGTGTCATAAATGTCCCACGCGATTCATTTCGGGCGATCCGGGTGGCGCAATCACTCGCTCTAACTGTCCAGGATCTTCTTCAAACCAATCACGGACAGTTGGGGTTCGGTGACACAGCGCATAGTCATCCATAAAAATTGCTCGTTGTTTGGTAACATTAATGCCTGCAAGTTTAGGAACATGAATGGCTGCAAATGGTCTCAAGTAGATGGACGTCATTTCCAGTCAATGATCAGGTCAGTTGAACCACAGAACCCAGTCCATTCAACAGAACACAACCCGCACCATTACACTGCCACCATTAGCTTCCACCGTGTATTGTTGACAACTTGGATCCATGGCGACACGGGGTCTGGACCACAGGCGAAGCCAACCATTATCACTTACCAACTGAAATCGGGATTCATCTGCTGAGGCGACGGTTTTTCATTCCTTTAGGATCCCACCGAAATGGTCACGTGCCCAGGAGAGGCGCTACAGGCGATGTCGTGCTGTCACCAAAGGCACTCGCGCCGTACATTTGTTACCAGAGCCCATTAACAACAAATTTCGCCGCGCTGGCCTAACGGATACGTTCGTTACACGTCCCAAACTGATTTTCGGGGTTTTTTCACGCACCATTGCTTGTCTGTTAGCACTGAGAACTCTGCGCAAATGCCTCTGCTCCAGGTTGTTAAGTGAAGTCCGTCGGTCACTGCCTTGTCCGTGGTGAGAGGTAATGCCTGAAATGCGGTTTTCTCAGCTCATCCTTGACGCTATGGAACTCGGAATATTGAATTCCTTAAAGGTTTCCGAAATGTAATACCCACGTGTCCAGTTCCAACTACCACTCCGCGTTCAGTTTATGTTAATTCCCGTCGTGCGGCTATAATCACGTCGGATGTTTCGCATGTATCAACTGAGTACCAATGACACCGCTCCCCACGCACTACCCTTCTGTACGTTGCGCACGCGATACTACCGCCATCTGTATATGTGTATATAGTTATCCGATGACTCCTGACACCTCAGTTTATATCAGCAACTGACGCTGTTTTGGATTCACGAAGCTGTACTGATAGTGTAGGGCGTCAAGGTAGGTCTGCGATCATTTAAGGAGACATTAATAATTAGGAAACTATTGTTGTAAATGTTTCGCACTTCTGAAAGTTTATGTTACACCATAATTTCAATATGTGCTCCTTTAGGCGTTCTTGAGAGTTCAGGGTGATACTGGAGTTCTGTCGATTTATGGATCAGCATTGTAGCATGTCGTTCGAATTGTTTCGTTTATTCGTGCACGAAGATACCAATCTGACTGACTACTGTTGTATACATGCAGTCCTGACGTTACCCCCTCCAAGCAGAAATCTAATGTGGTGACATCAGGAAACGCGGATGGTATGCGATGGGAATATAACGGCCCATGTTGTTTTGTTAAAATGGGTCATGCAGCAGATCTCTCATTTTCAAACTAAGTTGTGGGGTGTTGGGGGATGCTCCGTCATGCTAAAAAATGGTGAACAGCAGCAGCTCTTCGGTCTCTCGAACTATGGTGGAAGGAACGGTTCGAGTATGTCCAGGCAAACCTTTTCCGTCATTGTTTCCTCTGCGAAGGAAAAGGGCCTTATCACCTTATAATGCCTTAGACCATCCACACAATAAGCTTCGGGCTCCCAAGGTTGTGTTCACTTGTCTTCTGTAGGTTTTAAGAGCCCCAAACTGTAATTCTGTAGCAATTCGAATGTCCGAAAAATGTTAAACATTGCCTCATCCGGAAACAGGCATATTTGCAGGTACCAACTGTCAGCAACTGTGGATATCAACACAGAACAAGCGAAAGTATACTACAGGTAGTGCTTGGACCATTTGCACATTGTACACAAAAAGGGTAACTGCATACGTAACACTTTGTGAACATTTGATCTTGCATCCTGCAGTGCGGGCGATGCACAACGTGAAATGCAGCTTTCATTCTTATCAACACGTCCTTGAGACACAGGGGGTCGTGCAATTCCTGAAAGGTCTTTGTCACTGTCCGTCTCCTTAAGGTTCTTTCCGGTGGTGCCCTTCCAAACTGGCGATAATTTCACAACGTAATTACAACAGATCTGGGTTCTGCGTACTACATGATACATCGAGCCTTGTTATGGTATGTCATCATTTTCGTGCACTCCAAGACAAATCTTCACCAAAGCACAAAAAAAACCTTCGACAGCTTATAAACGATTCTCTGGCTCTAATAATTTCCATGTTACACTTTTCTGAAATGATAGTGAGATTTTATGGACACTTTGTACTGAGAAATATACTTACGATTTTCATTAACCTCACTCTCGTGCGTCACAGAGGCGAATGATCCTGTATGTTACCTTCAGTTAACTTCAACTTACACAGAAAAGTTATTAGTGTCTACATGTTGGGAGAGCGCTGATGCTCCTCAAATGTGTTCTCAATAACTGAATAACTCTCCAGTTGTTAAAAGTTGACCAGCTATGCTCAAATGGAAATTGAAACTGACACTAAAAATACAGGATATAATTAGAATTTAATTACTTGACAAGACACAAGTGTGTGTGCTACGACATGAAAAGTTGGAATTTTACATGTATGTATAATATACACTCCTGGAAATTGAAATAAGAAAACCGTGAATTCATTGTCCCAGGAAGGGGAAACTTTATTGACACATTCCTGGGGTCAGATACATCACATGATCACACTGACAGAACCACAGGCACATAGACACAGGCAACAGAGCATGCACAATGTCAGCACTAGTACAGTGTATATCCACCTTTCGCAGCAATGCAGGCTGCTATTCTCCCATGGAGACGATCGTAGAGATGCTAGATAAAGTCCTGTGGAACGGCTTGCCATGCCATTTACACCTGGCGCCTCAGTTGGACCAGCGTGAGTGCTGGACGTGCAGACCGCGTGAGACGACGCTTCATCCAGTCCCAAACATGCTTAATGGGGGACAGATCCGGAGATCTTGCTGGCCAGGGTAGTTGACTTACACCTTCTAGAGCACGTTGGGTGGCACGGGATACATGCGGACGTGCATTGTCCTGTTGGAACAGCAAGTTCCCTTGTCGGTCTAGGAATGGTAGAACGATGGGTTCGATCACGGTTTGGATGTACCGTGCACTATTCAGTGTCCCCTCGACGATCACCAGAGGTGTACGGCCAGTGTAGGAGATCGCTCCCCACACCATGATGCCGGGTGTTGGCCCTGTGTGCCTCGGTCGTATGCAGTCCTGATTGTGGCGCTCACCTGCACGGCGCCAAACACGCATACGACCATCATTGGCACCAAGGCAGAAGCGACTCTCATCGCTGAAGACGACACGTCTCCATTCGTCCCTCCATTCACGCCTGTCGCGACACCACTGGAGGCGGGCTGCACGATGTTGGGGCGTGAGCGGAAGACGGCCTAACGGTGTGCGGGACCGTAGCCCAGCTTCATGGAGACAGTTGCGAATGGTCCTCGCCGATATCCCAGGAGCAACAGTGTCCCTAATTTGCTGGGAAGTGGCGGTGCGGTCCCCTACGGCACTGCGTAGGATCCTACGGTCTTGGCGTGCATCCGTGGTGTCGCTGCTGTCCGGTTCCAGGTCGACGGGCACGTGCACCTTCCGCCGACCACTGGCGACAACATCGATGTACTGTGGAGACCTCACGCCCCACGTGTTGAGCAATTCGGCGGTACGTCCACCCGGCCTCCCGCATGCCCACTATACGCCCTCGCTCAAAGTCGGTCAACTGCACATACGGTTCACGTCCACGCTGTCGCGGCATACTACCAGTGTTAAAGACTGCGATGGAGCTCCGTATGCCACGGCAAACTGGCTGACGCTGACGGCGGCGGTGCACAAATGCTGCGCAGCTAGCGCCATTCGACGGCCAACACCGCGGTTCCTGTTGTGTCCGCTGTGCCATGCGTGTGATCATTGCTTGTACAGCCCTCTCGCAGTGTCCGGAGCAAGTATGGTGGGTCTGACACACCGGTGTCAATGTGTTCTTTTTTCCATTTCCAGGAGTGTAAATACAGAAAATAAAAATGTATCTTGTTCGTGCTGAGTTGATGAAATGTCATATGGTTCTGAAAATAAAAGTCGGGTGGATTTAAAAGTGATCTGTAATATCATTGTGTTCAAGTGCCCTAGCTACTTAAGTTCATCTTAATTTCTACTGGTTCCTTTTCGATGCCGCGCTTGCACTTCGTTTTGGTGTTGTTGTAATTGACTTGCTAGTCTACTGTTTGGCATACTTCAGGATCTGTTCAATATCTGAAATTATGATCATTACCAGTAAAAACTTAAAGTTATTTGTTCAGATTAAATAAAACTGGAGAACAGTTGCAGTAGACGTAGTGTCCAGTTCGAGTGTACATGTGTGCCCTCTTGCTTTAGCGGGCACAGTTTAACGCAGAGGGAGCTGCAGAGACAGCTAGTGTGGCATGAACACAAAGTGGACTGCCTACAAGATAAGAAGCATGTGATAAGAAACATGTTTTTTAACATCTTCAGGCAGATACCCAATTGAGAAGCATCCTTAGAGGAAGCTACCAATAACGGGGAAGCAGCCAAGAAACTGATGTTTCTCATATGCACTCGTCGTTGAAATTATTACATCTGGGCATCAATTTGTATCTGTTTATACTCTAATACGCCAGAATATTACGATTACTGCCCATACTGGAACCGCCCGGTGGCGTGGCGAGCACCTGACTCGGTAACAAAGGTATACAAGCGGAGCATTGAGAATGGAGATCAACGTAGTGAAGAGGCGGGCTGCAGATGAGGAAATCCATTGAGATAAGCAACTTTGACAAAGGGGAGTTTATTATTACGGAGAACCTGTGAACGAGTATCTCGAAAACAGCTAAGCTGGTAGATCGTTCGCGTGCTTCAGTTGTGAGCGTCTACGGAAATACGTAGAACAACAATGAAATTGACACTAGGCGCTAAATCGTTGGGCGACCGCAACTCTTCACAAGACGTGGGGTTCTTCTTTGTATAACAGGATAGATGGTGATCTCTGGGGCATGTTTCTTCATAGTACGTGTCATCACCACGGAGAGCAATGCGCGCTATGTAACATGTTCCCATATTAGCCACAAGATTAATACTGAGTTCTTGCGGTAAGGCGCTCAATTCCACCATAAGACGGTTGGAAAGTGCAGGATGGACGCTGGTGCTTCTGAACGCTGTGCAATACGTTCCTACCGTATCCAGCACGTCCTCTATGGAAGGGGTAACCCAGTCCATCCCCTGAATATCCTCCCTTTCGAATAGCTCTTATCCGTAGCTCGTGGTCTAGTGGCTAACCTTGCTGCCTCTGCATCACTGGGTCCCGGGTTCGATTCCCGGGGACTTGGAGTTTGTATTGTCCTCATCATTTTATCGTCATCATCATTCGTGGCAGTGGCTAATTTGGATTGTGTAAACATTGGAATGTGTACAAATTGGGACTTTTTACGGGCGCTGACGGCCGCGCAGTTGAGCACCCCACGAACTACAGATTATCATCATCGTCCAAGAGCTCTTCCACCCGCACTGTGCAATGCAGTCTATCGTGCTCGATTATCTGGACGTCAGTAAGACCATGCAACACTATGTATCCCCACAGCACTACATCCAAATGGTGAAAGGTCTGGACAAGTAATTCACCCACGAAAATTTTCTAACATTGTCGTTTTGGTGGTCCAGGTGTTATGGTGAATAGAGGCCCGATGTTTCGTGGCAGTACTAACATTCAATTCTTTGAAGTAGAACTGGCCTGGCAGTTGCCTCTGACTTATGTCCCATCGAACTCTTGTGGGAGGCGATAGGTAGACCTATTGCAGCATGGACACAAGCACGACGACGGTCCAGCACATACACGGAGGCGAACGAAAAGACACCCCGAGTGGTAGACTGTTCGTAGTCGCACACCAATAGTCAACTGTTGTTTTGAATCCGTTCCTTTTTTTTATTGTCATTACTGTAGCCGTTAGGGTTTGGTCAAAACATGTGAAGTAAATACGTCAGCTAGATGTATCCCCTTCTAGAAAGCATTTTGCAATAGTTGATGAATACATGTCTACCGGTTCTTATAAGGAGACGTGGGACATTTTTGCAAAGATATTTCCTGGCACACATTTTTGGAAATTTGTGATAAGTTCCCAGGACCAAACTGCTGAGGTCCCTAGGCTTACACAATACTTAATCTAAACTGATCAAGTTACTCGGATTCGCCTCCCTGCTGAATATACCGTTTTCGCAGCGGAGCTCCACGCGATCCTGAAGGCGCTGGAGAAGATCAATCGTGTTCGGGGCGATCGATTTCTTCTGTGCTCCGATTGTCTTAGTGCGTTACAATCACTGCAGAACCTGTACCCGACTGAGGAGAAGGTCAATCTGATACATGACCAACTGTACTTGCTCCAATGGCGGGGTACAGAAGTATAATTCTGCCGGATGCCTGGTCATGTCTGCATATGGGGCAATGAACAGGCCGATCGGGCTGCCAAGGAGGCCTGCAGAGAGCAGGATGTGGTCCAGTGTCCTATTCCCTTGCAGTCAGTCATCGCTGCTCTCCACATGAAGTGCATGGAGTTGTCGGAGGACGAATGGCTGGCGGTGACGGCCAATAAACTGCGGTTGATAAAGTCAACCACTCGGCCGTGGCGTTTCTCCAACCGGTTGCTCAGGCGGGAGGAGGTAGCCCTCACACGTCTTCGGATCGGGCACTGTCCTCTCATACATAGCTTTTTATTAAGGCGGGAGGATCCTCCGTTTTGTGATGCTTATGGTGTGCACATCTCTGTCCGGCACATTTTAACAGACTGCATTTTATACCGTGATGCACGGGCAGAAGCACAGGTTGATGGGATCTGCCTTCTGTTTTAGCTAATGATGAGACGTGTGTGTCTAGGGTTTTTATGTTTTGTGTTGTGTCTGGACTCTGACCTAAACTTTTGGGCTGGAGGTATTAGTGTATTGCAGAGTGGCTGACTCCTCTCCTTTTTTCCTTGCGGTCAGCCAGCCACTTCCATCTGGTACATTGTTTTAGCTCCCTCTATCATTTTCTTCCTGTGTTGTCCATGTTTTATTGCTGACGCTCTGCTTCATCCTACGCTTTGGTGCGGGTGAACACATGTTTTCTGTTTCGTTTTATATTCCTGTTCTGGGATTTCTCTTGACAACCGTCTCACTATGTTACTGAAAGGGCGCTGAAGACCTTACTGTCGCGCGCCCAAAACCCCTCTACTACTACTACTACTACTACTACTACTACTTACTCTAAGGACAACATACACACACACACACACACACACACACACACACACACACACACACACACACACACACCGATGCCCGAGGGAGGAGTCGAACCTCCGACTGGCGTGGGTAGGGTGTCACACGAACCGTGACAAGGACACAGATACCGCGCGGCTACCTCGCACGGCTATTTCATGGCGTTCCCGTACCAGGAAAGATAAGTATATAGGATTTTGTGACGAAGTGGTGTACCATAGAGTCAGATGCAGCCGCAGAAAAGAATGATGCCGCTTCCGTTCGTACACCTGCTACGATTGCAGATATCCGAGAACGATTGGCCTAGAGTGCAAAGAGGTTGATACGTTTCGCGTAGGTCTTGTCGACTTCTTTTACACCGTAAAGGGATTAAGCCGCACAAAATGACGTCTGTTCAAGAACTTAAGGAGGAAGACAAGGCAAACTTGTGAATTACTCTACGTGGCTACATAAAACATTTGAGAGTGGAATGTTCGATCAGCTGATGTATTTTATGAGTGATTAAACCTGGTTCGATCTGACAGGACACGCGAACTGTCAGAACACGCAATATTGGTCAACAAACAATCCCTGTACTATTAATGAGGAAGCTATTCACAGTGAAAAAATCTGTGTGTGGTGTGCCGTGTCAGCAAGTCTGATAGCGGGTCCCATATTTTTTGGTGATCATAAAAACTGCGGTGCACTTCCGAATCTTGGAGGAATTTTACGCAGAGTTGACCCCCATGAAGGTACGTATGCAGTCTTTCAACAGGATGGCGCGACACTTTGCGCGAGTCAATCTCACAAATTCTTGAAATATTCACAGAAGACAGGACTGTAACCAAAGGATTGTGACTTCAGCGTTCGCCGCAATTAACGATATATGACTTTTACCTGTGGGATAGTCTAGACGGAAAAGAATACGGAAGTAAACCTAAAACGTTAGACTTGTAGGACCATATTAGCAATGAATCTTAACCACTGATGCCTAAGAGATATTTATGTTTGGATGAGCGGAAGTGCACTGAAATTCAAGGACTCCAGCATCCAATAAAATGTAGTGTAAAATATAGACATTTTTGCTAACGTATTTGTTATTTCTTTAGTACCTAATTATTAAATAATTATCTATTTATTGTTGTATCATCTTGTCGCAAGCAAAAGTTCGTAAGTAATTAGAGAGCTGTCTGTAGTGGGGCCGGATTTTGTGAGTCACCCTGTATATTTGCGTAGGCTTCCGCAGCCACACCCAGTTGACAGAAAAGTCTTCTGAGTGTGGCACCGCCATATAATGTGAATATTATACTGGCCAAACGAATGATTCGGCCACAGGTACAGCGACCTCCTCCTGAGTCAGTCAACCACCAAGCAGTTTTCAACCGAGTTGATAGAGCACGTCACAGAGTGTAATCAAATACCGAATTAAGACCCATGACTTGCCTTTCATAACGGCCAGGGGCCATCATACGTCGCAATGACTACAGGGTAATTGTTGTTTTTCAATAAAAGTGTCATTTCTGTTCGTCTCATTATGTGTTTCTTTAAGTAAGCTTATGTACTGTACTGTAGCAGTTATTTCTGTATATTATGGTCCAAGTTTCATCGAGCTATTGCAGTAAAACATAATGCAAAAGTTACTTTCATCCGTAAGTTCTGGACGGAAGTGTGTCTTGTATGAGATGAGATGCGAAGGTAATTTGAAATTCTACTTATTTTCCCTTTTTATTTTGTGTGTTCTTTGTAGCGTGTACTAAAAACGCTTTCCGTTTGTCCCATGTAGCTAGTTTAACAGAGTTGTAGATTTCGTGTTGCCATCGTTTTGGCATGAATATTGCGCTGTGTTAATGTCATATATTAGAAGATGTGACAGCAAAGGTGGCTGTTTGTCATTTTTTCCTGCTGATTGTGGTCTGACAGTAGAAACGGATTAAATTTCCTTTTAATTTAGTTTCTCGTTTTTTTCCTTATCGACTTTTTTTAAACTTTGTGTTTGTATAAATTCCGTCAACTACTACGTTACGATGGCCGTTATTCTGTGCTGTTTTTTGTTTATGTTTTGTACATAATTAAATTTCCTTTGTATTTCATCAGGATGTAGTGCCAATTCAAGAAGTCGGCTATTTGTTGATGGAAAACAGGCCTTTTATGTTGCGCGCGATAACACCATGAGACAAGACTAACAACGCCAGAAGATGTAGATGCCCCTGCTAGAGAATTTACAGAGTTGCAGCACGACAAAGGGCATTATGCGGTGCTTCCAAAGAATTCTGAAACAGAGGTTCTCCGGGGCCAGCAAAGCTGCGCGCGGCGTCGCCCCGCTGCCAACTCGGCCGGCAGTCCGCAGCCTTTAATCAAATCAGCCGCCAACTTACACCCGGAGCTTAGCTGTTGTCGGGAATCGTTCCGTGCGAAATGTTCAAAGCCGGATTAGCCGGAATCATGCGTAACTAAGTCGGCCACCGCCACAAGCAGGGAGCAGTGGTGGAGACCGTCCTCGCAGATCGATGTGGCTGTGGGGGCGGCCTCAGTAACTCCACCAGCTCCGGCCGCCACTGGTCTCCGTCGGCTCTCTGTACTAATGAGCGAGGGTACGGCGTAGGAACTAAAAGCAGTGTATTGGTACTACCAACCCAATACAACATTGGTTTTCACGAACCGTTGTTGTTGAAACTTCCAGGCTGAGAGCCTTTTCGATATATAGATCTGTATTCCCCATCTCGACGACACATTTTCGGCGACAAATCGAAAACAAAAGTTACGCCAACGTCCGCCTCGGTAGCTGGACGGTGAGCGCGGCTGATTGCTAACTGATGGGAACAGGGTTTGATTCCCAGCCTGACCGGAGATTTTCTCCATTACATCTTCGCACATCCATATTTAAACTGGGCGAAGGTGGGGCACAGCTAGAATAATTTTTATTAAAAATGAAATTCCTCCATCTATACTTACGATTTTATATTTACTTCGTTACTTGTTTCGACGTTGCGTCAACGCCATCTTCAGGCCCCTACAATTTGATCAAATCAGTTGTGTATGGCTCAGTCTAGAAGTCAACAGTCAGACCAACACGTTCTCCACGTGGATCTTTCTTTCTTTTCCTGTAGGCCTTTATCGCGGGGTCGTCCTTGTTATGACGGATTTGGCAATGTTAGTGGTAGAGGCTAGCCGGATGACCTTTTCCTGCCGCCCCCCCCCCCCCTCCCGAACCCCCAGGGACGGAATTAGTGTACGCCAGCTGCCTGTGTCTAGTGTAAGTCATGAAATAGTGCGAACGGTTTTCGAATGTCTGCGAGTCGTGTGAGGCGGAACGTGGGGACGAACCCAGCATTTACCTAGCGGGATGTGGATAACCGCCTAAAAACAACATCCAGGCTGGCCGGCATACCGGCCCCTGTCGTTAATCCGCCGGGTGGATTCGATCTGGGGCCGGCGCGCCTACCCCCGTCCGGGGAGCAGCGCATTAGCGCTCGCGGATACGTGCTTCACGTGGATGGCGGGCAATAACTAGTGTAGAACAGAGAGCCGTGTTGTCCTCATGTTCGTATGGTCATTATTGCCACTCCACTGTTCAGGCGGGTGTATGCGCACGTACCGAAAGATAATATTTTTTTTAAAAAAGTTCCACCAACTTGAAAACAAACGACTTGAGGTGATTAATGGAGAGCTCTAGGTCGAAACGGGGAAAATTTGGAGGGAGGTGTCGGAAATGTGTTGATGTCTTATTGAGGAACATTCTCAAATGATTTGCTGCAACGGATTTAGACTAAACCCTAGGTCTCAATGTGTGTATGGGATTGTCAATTCACCCTTTCTGTTGCCCCTCCCACCCCCTCCCTAAAAACATCCAATGCGTGCCTTGCGATCCAAGTTCTGACCTTCACTCTAGCTTTGAACGCTATTATATTAAAACATTTAACATTCACTCCCTAATAGTCTTTCCCATTATTTTCTCTAAAATTTTCTCAACTACTACAAAACAGAACATCTCTAACGCTATTTAATTACTCCAAAATATTGCAGTGATACCAATTTACAGTTTCTCCATATTAATGATTTGAAACTTCTTGACTGACTAAAGCTGTGTGCTAGTTTAGGCCTGTAACCTGTAACTTCTGGCTGTGGCGTATCAAGTGTTCTATCGACCGACCTATCCAAACACGACTCACTACCCTCTCTCTCGGCTTCAGTTCCACCCGTATCTCATCTCAAACTTTCAAAACTTCACAAGAGATCTTTTGCAGACCTTGCTGGACTAGCACTCCTGGAAGAAAGAAAATTGCAACGAAATGGTATAGCCATAGCCTAGTGGATTGTTTCCAGAATGGATTTTGACTCTGCAGCGGAGTGTACGCTGATGTGAAAATTCCTGGCTGATACAAATGCATGGAGAGCTGCATCAAACCAGTCTCAAGACTGAAGACCACAACAACAAAAACAAATGTATGCTGCACCAGTAATCGAGGCAGGGATTTTGACACTGGCGGCAAAGTGGTCTACCGACCAACTTTCCATGTCACTACTCGCGACACACAGAGCTTTAGTTCCTTACTGGTCTCTCTGTAACAGTTGCATTAATTTGTGTACCCTTTCGTAAAATAACTATTAACAGAATAAAGATTAACAGGACCTAAAAAATTTGTTACACGTCAAGTACTTTCAATATCATGTTATCTACAGTTATTCATTTTCAGACAGGTTCGTTGGATGATAGCATGGAGCAACAAAATTACTCACTAAATTCTATTCAGTTTTGATGAGTATATTACATTATCACATACATTTAGATACTGTGCGTTCAATATCCTGTTGAGTAGCATGTTGAAATTTAGTTCCTTAACCGAGATTTGGTCTTACTCTGGCATTCTGCATCCTCTTGGCGTGTGGCGGAGTGCACTTTTTGTACCACTACTGTCTAAAATATGCCTTATTCATAGCCCCGCGCTGTAAATTTTTGTCACTCGTGCTTCTTTAGAGCTTTTTCGCTCATGCCGGCCGATGTGGCCGAGCGGTTCTAGGCACTTCAGTCTAGTACCGCGCGACCGCTACGGTCGCAGGTTCGAATCCTGCCTCAGGCATGGATGTGTGTGATGTCCTTAGGTTAGTTAGGTTTAAGTAGTTCTAAGTCTAGAGGACTGATGATCTCAGATGTTAAGTCCCATAGTGCTTAGAGCCATTTGAACAATTTATTCGCTCTTTTTTTTCTTTATTGGCCTTAGGAACGTGCTCATGCAACCATCTCAACACTGGAAATGTTGTATTACAGATACATGTCTGCTTTGACATTTCAGTGTAGACATTAAGTGGTACGCTGACACGGAGCTACTTAGGCGTAACAAAGGACTTACTCAAACATAAAGGATGTTTTACAGTCACAGTAGACTGTAATGATAAACTTGATGAAAATGTAACAGAGGATGCAGGGAGATACTACACCATAAAAACTTTACTGATAATACATTAAAAATCGGTAAGCCGCCGTTGTTACTCATTTGGAATATTCCCAAATAAATTCATCTCAATGACTGTTTGTTTAAATTGAAATAAATTTTTCTGTTCTATGTCCTGCAAGATCTGTTTCATTAGCTGCGGGTGGAGAATTGAATTTTGTGCAGCTCTATAACTATCGTCTAGAGACAACAAGACAATAGTTTACAAGAAGAGGATCTGGTTAGTCAAAACCAGACGTATGCTCCAGTCTACAGACACGTATAGTACATTGTGAAACACATTTAGAGGCTGAGCGTTCCATATTTGCTGAGTAGCAAGTGGAAATTTAGTTCCTTGTCTGAGCTTTGGTCTCACTCTGCCAATCCTCATCATCTACATCATACTCCGCACGTCACCTGTTGGCGTGTGGCGGAGTCCACTTTTTGTACCACTAGCTGGTCCCTCCAACCTGTACCAGTCGCAAATAGCCTGTGAGAAAAATGATTGTCGGTAAGACTCTGTACTGTTTCTAGTTTCTCGAATTTTTTCCTCATGGTCATTGCGCGAGACGTATGCTGTTGTCCGACTCTTACCGAAAAGTCAGTCTCCCCCTGATGCACAACGCCTCTCTTGCAGCCTCTGCCAATTGAGTTTTTTGCGCATCTCCGTAATGCTCTCATGCCGACTACACGATCTCATGACGAAACTTGCTCTCTTCGTTAGATCATCTTTGTCTCGTCTATCATTCCTATGTAGTAGGGATCCCAGAGAGATGAGCAATACTCAAGAATGGATGGAACAAGCGCCTTATAAGCCATTTCCTTCGTGTATGAGTTACATTTTCTTAAGAATCTGGGTGTGCCATCTGTATGCTAATTACCAAGAACATTAGATTAGCAGTTCAGGGAGCTATATTTTTATGTTGGCGTGGTTGACAAACTCGTACAGTAGTTCATAAGTTACTATATCACTGGTGCTAATAAGGTTTGGCAGCTACTTGGAAACTGATGAGCAAGAGTCAGAAGATTCTTTGAATGTACGTTTATGTGATACACCTTCCGAGGATATTGTACAAATATATGGTATGAATCGTCGTCCTCTCAGCAAAAACTTAGAGCGACAGCGTTTAGGTTAAGCCAGTAGATGCGTTCGTTGAAGCTCAAATGTTTAAATTTCAGCCGTGCTGTACCTGTCGTGAAACTGCTCGATGTTTGTACCTAATTATGCTATACATGTATCATACAGTTGCGAACAGGGAAGACAATCAACTGTATAATGGAATGTCGACAGTTAAAATTTTTGCCGGGTTATTGCGAACAACGTACTTATGAACAACACAGGCAGTGCAATATGTTAATCAGGCCACGATACTCTCAGAATTGTGGTATGAATTGGTGCATGGAGACTTTCATTTTAGATGTGCGCTACCACTCCTCTCCCAAGAACTTCATAAAACTGTATTCACAGCGCTTTACACGCCTAGCATCTGGATTTCGTGAAGCTGTAATGTAGGTAAAAGGGTAAAATGTAGGGAAACCAATATCTGTCATGTTTTTCCGCTTGTTCCCATGCGATGTTACCCCGCCATACCAGCTTATGTCAGATATGACGCAAATTACGGGCACGAGATAGAGATAGTCAAGCGTATTCAAGCTTGTCGGGACACGTTTGAATACGCTCTCTTTTCTTCTTTGGAATATATCTGACCCAACTGGAAAAATACTTTAAGACAAAAAAATCAGAATGGGACGGAAATAGCTAGATTGATGTACATGCACACAGAAACTAATGACTGTAAGCTATCCTTCAGGAGGGCATCCAACAAACCTATCCATCAATGCCAAGCAGAATAACTGCTTGCATAAGGGCCAGATGTGGACCAACGCGTTATTGGCTTGTTTAGTTTGTGAAACTCTTTCTGTTGAACAAATCCTCCAATTGTTCTGAGGCTGTAATCATTTGTTTGTTAGTACATTTACACCAAGTCTACCGACTTCCATCCCATTCGGATAATTTATTCGTGATGCAGCGCTATTTCTCTATCTTATTGTGTGTGTATGCGTAATTCACAGACAAACTTTATAAACTAATCGATGATCGCAACAAAATAAATTCGGGAGGACGACTGTTTAATCCCGCGTCCGGCCGGCCTGACTTGTGATTTACCTAAATCGCTCCAGGCAAACGCAGGGATGGTTCCGTTGAAAGGGCACGGCCGACTTCCTTCCCTAATCCGATGAGACCGATGACCTCGCTGTTTGGTCTCTTCCTCCATACAACCCAACACCCAACCAAACAACAGAATAAACCATTACTTGAACAACGCAGATTGGAACTTACTAAGTATCAAATGTAGGTTCGACTGTCGCTCCAACTATTTTTACTGAAATTATTTTCCTGCCGAGTCTGCGTTAGGCGTAAATACATGTGTTAACTAGCAGTAGCGTTAATACGATTCTGGAGCTAAATCTCAACTACATTCGGAAGATTTCTGCCTTTTATTCTGTGTCTCGCTTTGACATTTTTCTGCTGTGGTTTAGAGAAACACATGGAATGTGGCGAAGCTGTAATGCACGCTAAATCTAAGCGTACTTCTGTTACTCCGATATATATATATATATATGAGATCTAAATAGGCGTAATCACATGTATTGTAAGCTGAAACAATTCATTCCAAGTATCACGCTTTCCCATAATTGCTTCGTACGTAACGTAACGTAACTGCATTAGTGATGCATATTTTTTGCGCCAAATTAATTTAGCCACATGTTGTTGAAGTTCGCGAAGTGCAATTTGGGTCTTACCGCCTCGTCTTTTTTTTTTAACACTTAGTTGGCAACTGGACAGCTGATTACGTGGAAAAACATCACGTTAATGTGCAGGCTGCAGTCAGTTCCATAAATACACGGATAGCTGCACGGTCAGCTCTTCACAATCATTGATTCTAACTCAGAATAGATGGAAATATTTCTATTTGCTTTATTCTATAGTCAGACTTTTATTTTGCTAATAACTAAATGATTAAGTAAAGGTATCAGCAGGTCATCCTATGAACAAAAAATTACAGTAGGTAGTTGAGATGTTCGTTAACAAAGATTTACTAAATATTTTTCTCTATGTAACCAACGAATGATGTGAAGTGCTAAGTTGAAATTTCAGAAAGCCCCTTACCCCTGGCGTGCAGTCATCACACTAACTCACCCAAGTACGTTAGTCAAAAGCGAAAAATAAAGGTCAGTGGTATGCATTTAACAATCTGACATTGCGCCCGTGAGTGATCGGTAAACAGATTTTTTAATTTCTTAAAACTGCTTCACAGTGTTACACACACCGTAAAATAAAAATCTCATAAAAGTTTTACTGTAAGTAAGACAATAATAAAAATAAAAAATATAGGATGAAACATCCCCAGTGTAATTAAACTTAAAAACAAAGTAACACATCAAAGTTACTATGTTTGCATGCATCGCTTCAATATAGTGCGCAATTCTATAAACATTCGTCTGATTAGAAGATTAATAATCATGTACGTGTTGCCCATAATAATATCATTTTCACTAAACAATGCTATTATTATGTACAACATAAAACTCTTTAAAAAGTGGTCAGTTCGACGTTATATAGTCGTCCCCGCCTTTTACATACGGTGGCTGGAAACACAAAAGCCTGAATGCTTTTAGCGTTTTATTTCATATTTCATGTTTTATTTTTTTTATTTTTTGTTATTTATCTGCTTATTATTCGTATTGTATGATAATTTAATGTTGAGATTCCTTCTATAACCGTGACTCTTTTTAATAAAAAACCTACTACATTTAGGGGCAATCTTATCATTTCTGGCCGCAATCTGCGCCTTTTTTAAGCCTAGCATTTACCTTCACTTTTGATACATGACACACCTATTTGGGTAACAGAACTGGACTATTGCGAGCTACAGGTAGTTGACTGGTTATTTTTTTAAGTCTGCACTTTATACCACACGTTGCCTGTCATAGAGATAATGGAAATTATTTGCTCGCATTGTGTTGCTTGCTGTTCCAACGGACAGCATGCCAGGAATATGTAACAGCGGAATGATACCTCCTATTTTCCGAACTCTGATACGGTATTGTCGAAAGATGTACTTAAAAGTATATTCATTTTATTTACTTTTTTAAATAACCTGATCTAATTAGGGCCATCAGACCCTCTCTTAACTTGAATAACGGCTCAATATACATAGTACGACTTTTACATCATACTTGCCTAGGAAATAACAATTTTAATATGAAGAATAGTATTAGTGACCGTGAATTAATGGAGTTAATACTGGTAGTACTTCTATCACTACTACCGCTGTAACTAAACTCACAACATAATGCACTGACGGATATAGGAATAGTTAGACCACGAAGCATGAGTCTGATATTTAACGAACTTTGTGTATATGTACATAACATAATGAACATTACATTTATGCATTGCTACATTCAAGCAAACATCCGATTTTCATCTTGATAAATTTCTTACCATACTGGGAACACATGCTGTGTCAGTTTATGACCGTTTCTTGTTAGATGCTGATATGTAATATGCGTCTTCATCTAATTCCTGATAGGCTCTGTCGGTGACAAATCGGGCTACCGAAAGAACAATATATTTGTCAAGGCGTTTGTGGTGTGAACTGCGGTGTGGTATCTTGCATTATCCTGCTGGAATACGATAATTGGTGCTGTGGTCATGAAAATATAAAAGCAGGGGCTACCAGTCTTGCCACATTCTGTTGTCCGTTCAGCTCCTATTCGTCAGTTAATAAATATGTTCATTAGTCACATTTAAAAACTTCCCAGACAAAGTTTCCAGCAGTTGGAGGTGTACGGGCGTCCAGCATCGCTGCCTCCTGACCTTTCACTAGGTCATCTATGGACAGTATGGCGTCACTTCAATCCCCTCAGACAGGAACAAGATGCATTTCTAAACACCACAAAAAGCATTCAATCTCCCAGTTGACTGTGTTTCTACACCAAAGTGTCTGTTCTCTTTCGTATGGTGCCAGTGGCAAATGGCGTATGTCATTAACAGATATAAGTCTAGCTTCCAGTTATCGGTTGCTGAGTGTTCCTGGTGGCACTCTGCTTGTAGCGTCTCCTTGGATTTCAACCGTTGTCGTCCGATATTCAGAATCAGTACAAAGTTTACATCCCTCTGGTGTGTGAGCACGCGTCGTGAGTCACACTCGGGTAGCCGAGTTTTTAGAGCTCTTGCCTGCGAATGGCAATAGTCGTGCATGTGAGTCCTGATCTTCAGTTTCAGTCCGCCATAAAGATTCACACACAATCTGTTACGACTAGATCTTAAGAATAAAGTATAGATGACTTGTGTGCAATTGGCATGGACGATTTTCTCTGCTGCCGTAGTACAAATCATTTTCTTCTTCTTCTGCTTCTTCTTCTTCTTTGTTGGGATCCTTGCACGTGTTCTTTCTTCCCAGTTACTATTCCTTCTCTCGATTTCAGTTTCTTTCTCCTTCTGTTAAGACAACTTTGATTTTGGTGTCTGGTAACCTGTGACCATCCACCGTCCTTTTATACTTCTCCCTGTCCTGTACTACTGCCTGCAGCCTTCCAGTCACCTCTGACTCACTTCACCCAGTTCTTTCCCGTATGACACGTTGCATTCCATATCTTCTTACTCAACCTTTCCTCGTGCATCCTCATAACGCACCCAACAAGTCCTAACCTCTCCCGTATCTCGCTCGATATGGGTTCAATATTTTCGTATAGTTTCTGTCGTGTTCTTTGTATCCAGATATCCCCGTGTTTTTCCGCTCCTTCCCCTCCAACTGTATACCAGCTCTCTTGCCGCCTGTGATCGTTTCTGATTCATACAGAGCAGTATTTCTTACGGTTGCCATGTAATATTGCAATTTGGTATTCCGTGACAGATTTTCCTTGCCATATAGCTGGCCTAGGTGGCCGAGCGGTTCTAGGCACTTCAGTCTGTAACCGCGCCACTACTACGGTCGCAGATTCGAATCCTGCCTCGGGCATGGATGTGTGTGATGTCCTTAGGTTAGTTAGGTTAAAGTACTTCTAAGTCTAGGGAACTGATGACCTCAGATGTTAAGTCCCATAGTGCTCAGAGCCATTTGAATCTTGCCATATGTTGTTTCCACCTCATACCGAAGCTTCTGCAAAAGCTGTCAACCAGTCAGACTCAATCTTCAATGTCTTGCTCTTCTCGTATGCATACTTTAGTCCGACCTTTCTTGCTGTTTCAGCTGGATCTTTTGGTGTTGTCTTTATTTCTTCTTCTGTCTCACTTAAGAATGGCATGTCATCTGCGAATGCCAGGCAGTCCACTGTTGCCTAACGTTTGACATTGGACCCTATTTGCACACCTTTGATCTTCATGTTACTATTTAGTTGTCTCCACCACTACTTCGTCCAAAACCAGGTTAAATAAAATTGCTGAAAATTCATCCCCTTGCCGGACCCCTGTTTTTATTTCGTAGCTGTCTGACAGCGTATTGCGATGCCTGATTCTGGCAGTAGTGTCGTTTAACGTTTCCTTTATTGTTTCATGTATCATAGCATCCAATCCTCTATCATCTAACACATCAAGCAGAGTACTTCTGTCAACTGCATCGTAGGCCTTTTGGAGGTCATAGTGTAAGTAACTAAGTTAAAGGGTTAAAAGTCCTAAAAGCGTATCTTGAAATATGAATCAAGTAGCATATTACAGTACTCCGCGTTCACACACAAGGCGTTTTTACCACAAAAGGACTGTCAGATAATCAAACAATCTGCGGAAGTGTACCAACAACAAATCATCTTCACAACAAGACTTCCTTTGATATTACAACGGCCTTCAGTCCGAAGACCGGTTTGATGCAGCTCTCCATGTCAGTCTATCATGTGCAAGCGTCTTTATCTTCGCATAAGTGGGGAAAGCTATCTCCAGTTCAACTTGCTTATTGTAGTAAAATAAAGTAAAATGAACCACAAAACAGCTGTAAATGGTGATCTTTTTACTACCACAAGTGGTTGCGCTGTGTTAGGAAAGTGTCCTCAGATGAGCTTCATATCAAGAACAGGATTCTATTTGATACATATGATCGAAGTACTGTAAGAATAATTACAATTTTATTTAAATTTAAATTTTTTGACAATTTTTAATTGTTTTACATGCTGCTTAAAGCAGTCATGACAATAAAGAAATCACCACTTACAGCTGTATTGCGGTTGCTTTTACTTCAATTAATTATGAAGTCCGCTCCATTTCACTATGTACAATTACCAAATTAGTACTTTGAACATTAGTTAATTCATAACTCGGTGGCGCTAACACACTGCTTTCGTCTTCACTGTCATTTCTCAGTTTTACTTTGGAGCCTAGTATTACGTTTTTCACACGCCATTATTGTCACAATATTTCACATGATAACACAGAAAAGCACAATTTGTAGAGCAAAAATAAGACAAATATTAACATAGCACTGAAAATAGTATCTAGTTCATTGCAAGCGCAGCTGCGAAATACTTGCTGCAAATCTACATGCATGCCACAACTGTTTTACTGTACAACAATGAAAAACTACAACTACAAAGGAAATTCTCTCTATATTTACGCGCTAGCAATAAACAAAAGCTACACTAATTACACAAACTACAAGAAAAAAAATCAGAAGATTCCAGTGAGGTATCCACTGCTAAGGGTCGACATATGAAAAGTCCCCTTAGAACAATTAATGAGTTACTGTGCTTAAACTAACACACAATAATTTTAGCGCAACGCAATCTGACTTTCAAAAATCCCTACAAAAAATGGCCCTGACTAACTTTAACCTATACGTTTCACAAATCGCTTACCTCACAAAAATCTTGGTTACTCGAACTACTGCAATACAGCTAAATAAAAGATTCAAACTATGGAAGGCACTAACTACTGACAGGCATAGTTAGCAAATGAAAGATTTTGATAGAGAACAAACAATGTATTTACCTTAATAGTGTTCAAGAGTCATAATATATTTATCAGTTCATAACATCCAGTCTTACAAATTTCAAAACTTCGTCATTCCTCTCCTCATATCCTCCACTGCCGGCGGCTCGCCTCCAACTGCGCAACGCTACGCGCCGCTAACAGCCAACTGCCGCTGCCAAACACTACAATGGCAGACAATAATGCAAACCAGCCACAGACTGCACACAGCACAGTCAGTGATTTTCAGAGCGCTACGTGGCGTTACCAGTAAAAAAACCTAAACAGCCTATTTACATAACGGATGTGGCTGCTGGCACTACAGACATAGAGTGAGTCAGTAGTTATAAGTGATCATCTTTCTGCTTCCTCCGAAAGTGTAACAGCTGTACCAGTATTGTTGTAGAAAACACATTACGGTGAAAACTCCCAGAGGTGGCATTACGGTCACAAGCATATAAGTATTGGTTCTCAAATATTTTAAGAGCTAAGGGCTCTCGTTTCGTAGAAGACATGTTTCACAGTAGTAAAAATGAACAAATGCCCACACCTCATACGGTATGAATTTTATGGCGCATGGATATTAGAATTTTTTTCTGGTTTTGTTCCTTACTACCATCTCTGAACGATCTTAGCAACAACAGCACCAGTAGATGTACTCCACTGTCAGAGCTATCAGGACGATTGTCTTCCGCAACTTTCGGTTATTTCCGGACCATAGTAGCACACCTCATACTGATGCGTTTAGCTTTCGCCATTATCCCCAAAAGTTTGTACAGTACTAGCCATTAAAATTGCTATACCACGAAGATGACGTGCTACAGAAGCGAAATTTAGCCTACAGGAAGAAGACGTTGTGAAATGCAAATGATTAGATTTTCAGAGCAGTGACACAAGGTTGGCGCCGGTGGCGACACCTACAACGTGCTGACATGATTAAAGTTTCCAACCGATTTCTCATACACAAACAGCAGTTGTCCGGCGTTGCCTGGTGAAACGTTGTTGTGATGCCTCGTGTAAGGAGGAGAAATGCGTACCATCACGTTTCCGACTTTGACAAAGGTCGGATTGTAGCCTATCGCGATTGCGGTTTATCGTATCGCGACATTGCTGTTCGCGCTGGTAGTGATCCAATGACTGTTAGCAGCATATGGAATCGGTGGGTTCAGGAGGGTAATACGGAACGCCGTGCTAGATCCCAACAGCCTGGTATAACTAGCAGTCGAGATGACAGGCATCTTATCATCATGGCTGTAACGGATAGTGCAGCCACGTCTCGATCCATGAGTCAACATATGGGGACGTTTGCAAGACGACAACCATCTGCACGAACAATTCGACGACGTTTGCCGCAGCATGGACTATGAGCTCGGATACCAAGGCTGCGGTTACCTTTGACGCTCATCACAGATAGGAGCGCCTGCGATGGTGTACTCAACGATGAACCTGGGTGCACGAATGGTAAAACGTCATTTTTGCGGATGAATCCGGGTTCTGTTTACAGCATCATGATGGTCGCATCCGTGTTTGCGACATCGCGGTGAACGCACATTGGAAAAGTGTATTCGGCATCGCCATTCTGGCCTGTCACTCGGCTTGATTGTATGGGTACCATGGGTTACACGTGTCAGTCACCTCTTTTTCGCATTGACGGCAATTTGAACAGTGGACGTTAAATTTCAGATGTGATAAGACTCATGGGTCTACCCTTCATTCGATACTTGCGAACCCTACATTTCAGCAGGAAAATACACGACCGCGTGCTGCAGGTCCTGTACGGGCCTTTCTGGACACAGAAAATGTTCGACTGCTGCCCAGGCCAGCACATTCTCCAGATCTCTCAATACTTGAAACCGTCTGGTCAATGGTGGCCAAGCAACTGGCTCGTCACAATACGCCAGTCAGTACTCTTGATGAACTGTGATATCGTGTTGAAGCTGCATGGGCAGCTGTACCTGTACACGCCATGAAAGCTCTGCTGGACTCAATGCCCAGGCGTATCAAGGCAGTTATTATGGCCAGAGGTGGTTGTTCTGGGTACTGATTTCTCAGGATTTATGCACGCAAACTGCGTGAAAATGTAATCACATGTCAGTTCTAGTACAATATATCTGCATTTCATCTTTGTGTAGCAATTTTAATGGCCAGTAGTGTATTATTATCAAGGGACGAACCTGTAGAAATTGAATAAGAGAAGAGATTCGAAGCCTCGAGAAATATATGCTGCTTCGAACTCACACATCGCGAGCGGAACGACGCGAAAAACAGCCGGATAAGAGAAACGCGTGCAATGAAGACAACATACCTGCTCCGGCCCGCTTTTGCAGCCGTGCGGTGAAAATCCGGTGTAATTAAGGTGACTACGTAGTTGGGTGTGCGTGCGTCGGGAGCCACAATTCCCGCTGAAAAACTGCGGCAATGTGTCCGGGCTTCCGTAGCGATAGGGCGCGCCCAGCGGCCGCCGTCGCCGTCGGCGTATATAAACGCGACCGCGGAATTCATTAGCGGCGCTAACTAGCCTAGCCTGGCGCACCAGCCGTCGCGCTGAATACGTTGTTAGGCGCGGCAGCAGACGCAGGCAGCGGCAGCAGAAGCGGAGAGGGCCCGCCTCGAGACGGCGGCCGCTCCCAGCTCGGGTAATCCCCTTACGGCGAACGCGATCGAGCGCCGGCGCTGACGCGGGGGCTTGTAGCGCTTGCTCAAATTGCGTTACGCCCCTCAGCGCCGGCTGGCGATTTTATGCGCTCAACGAGGCCTCTCTTCCATTCAGAGATGACGAGGCGCGCCGCTCATAAAAGCCTGCGGCACTGGTCGACGCAGCCAGGGAAAAGTGCCGTTAGTGGTAGGCGGGCTGGTACGGGTACGCGCACAAATCCCTCATCACTCTAATATGTAACATAATCTTCTACACATACTTTTTAGGGAAACTCGTTGTTGATGAGGTAGCCTAATTTCGGCTAGCTCAATATTTCCCTTGTTTTCGACGCGCAAGTCGCCGAAGTGGCGTCAAATCGAAAGACTTGCACCAGGCGGGCGGTCTACCCGACGGGAGGTCCTCGTCACACGCCATCATCACCATTATTATTATTATTATTATTCCCTTGTTTGGTGCTGCTCTCTGTAGCTCACTTAGGCAACCAACACCGAAGGTTATTCTGATACGCCTTTGTGAGTTTGGCGCCGATGCTGTTAATGTTTCGTCCTCCACAGATATGTTTTCTTTGTGGTCGAGATAAACATATTCTCCAAAGTTCAGTAAGAAGTCCTTATTCTTCCTGAAAATTCTTCGATCTGAAATGCCTTGTGTTGTGTACATAGTTCCGCGTAGTCAGCGCGTACACAACTTTCCCACTAGAGAGTGCCCCGCTAAGCACAACAGCGCAGGCGCACCGATCGGCCGTCTCCGCACTACGAGATGGCGCTGCATTAGAGACGGACCAAATTCTGCTTCCGCCGGTCCGCTTGTTAAATATGTAACGCAGCCAATGAGATTGCTGCTAACGTAGAACCTTTTCTCCTCGCGGATCACACTCGCGCAGTGATACCTGGACGCGCGAGGTATTATAACGAGTGTACAGACCTCAGATTAGTCAGTCTGCATTTGTCTGCACCAGTCTATAGTCAAGTTTCAGTCTGCACCTAATACGATTATCATATTCCTGTACATAGCCATGAAGAGAAATGTATAGACACTTTTTCAAGTATCAGAGGTATGTGAGAATAAGATTAACGTACCAAGACCAAAGGAACTTCAGATTGTCAATTGTAAATAGCATCCAGAATCAAGTTACGTAAGGTTTATCCTTGTTACTATTTTAATAAATATGTGTTAAAATTAATAAAATTCTGTTTAAAGTTCTTCACGGTCAATCTGCTACTCTAAGCCTTAAAGTTGCATTTCTATCGTCTGACCTATCGGCAGAAGATAAACACGCCACGATAAGACCATGAAACATATTGCTGACACTCGCCTACTTCGTTAGAGCGACAAGTCAAATAATGTGATGGTGTGTATACCGAAGGTCTTACAGTACGCACACCACACCTTGTCAATAGCAAAAAGTGTTGAGTGCTATTGACAAGGGATTTGAGATCGATTTCGTATTTCTGGATTTCCGGGAGGCTTTTGACACTGTACCACACAAGTGGCTCATATTGAAATTGCGTGCTTACGGTATATCGTATCAGTTATGTGACTGGATTCGTGATTTCCTGTCAGAGGGGGTCACAGTTCGTAGTAATTGACGGAAAGTCATCGAGTAAAATAAAAGTGATTTCTGGCGTTCCCCAAGGTAGTGTTATAGGCCCTTTGCTGTTCCTTATCTATATAAACAATTTGGGAGACAATCTGAGCAGCCGTCTTCCGTTATTTGAAGATGACGCTGTCGTTTATCGACTAATAAAGTCATCAGAAGATAAAAAAACTGCAAGCTGATTTTTAAAAAAAATATCTTAATGGTGCGAAAAGTAGTTGACCCTGAATAACGAAAAGTGTGAAGTCATCCACACGAGTGGTAAAAGGAGCTCATTAAACTTCGGTTACACGATAAATCAATCTAATCTAAAAGCGGCAAATTCAGCTAAATACCTAAGTATTACAACTACGAACAACTTAAATTGGAAGGAACACACAGAAAATGTTGTGGGGAAGGCTAACCAAAGACTGCGTTTTATTGGCAGGAAACTTAGAAAATCTAACAGACCTACTAGGGAGACTGCCTGCACTACGCTTGACCGTCCCCCATTAGAATCCTTACCAGATAGTACTGACGGAGTATATAGAAAAAATTCAAAGAAAGGCGGCACGTTATCTATTACCGAGAAATATGGGAGTGTCACAGAAATGATACAGGTTTTGGGATGGAAATCGTTAAAAGAAATGAGATTTTCGTTGCGGCGCAATCTTCACACGAAATTCCAATCAACAACTTTCTCCTCCGAATGCGAAAATATTTTGTTGACACCGACCTAGATAGGGAGAAACGATCACCACCATAAAAGAAGGGAAATCATAGCTCGTACCGAAAGATACAGGTGTGCATTCTTTCCGCGCGCTATACGAGATTGGAATAGTAGAGAATTGTGAAGGTGGTTCGATGAACCCTCTGCCAGGCACTTAAATGTGATTTGCAGAGTATCGATGTAGATGTAGATTCAAGCTAGGTAAGACGTACTTCTAGCATGTCATGTGAAACAGTGGTATGAATCGTACCCATCCTTATCTAATTGATAAAACGTGTCGTTGACAGTTCCCTTAAGAGTTAGATTGTGCCTAATTATGAGTAGGGGATAGTTCCTAATTGCGGATAGTAATAAGCTGCACTATTTCTGGTACTCGAAACTTGGAGTTAGTTTAATCAAATGTTCCGAATTTTATTCCATATGCCGCCTTTCCAGTGTCAGAGTCGTTGGGCCATTGGTAAGTTGGGTTTCCTGCGGACCTGTAACAATGGCAGTGGCTGTTGATGGTTTCAAAAAAATGCGGTATCTGTCGTAGTGACCAGTGGTTTCTTCTTCATCTATGGATTTTCCTTCTCAGCCGTCTGCAGCAGATGGGGATAAGCCCTCAGAAGCCACAGTAGGGTGTTCGCACACTGCAGCTCATAAAGCGCAGAAAACAGTAGTAGCCCACCTCCTGCACTTCCACCATGAAACCTAACACCAAGAGCAGTTAAAGCAGAAGTACTAAAGATGTCTCCTTTCTAGAGGGAGTCCCTGGCTAACGGGAAAAAGAAACCCAGTACCAAGACTCCGAAATCTTCACATTTCGCAGAACCTACCCCAGGAGCTTCATTTTAGGCGTCCCATAAATCTTCAACATCTGGGGCTACCGTAACAAAGAACCAGAAAGTCACGAAGTACCAGGATCACGATGAGGAGGACTCCGATTCAAGCGTTGATGAAACCATGTTGAAACACCTGAATACGAAGAGGTTGAGGAGTGCATCTACTGCGAGCAACTGTCGTCAACTGAATCTTCTGAAGAGACCTGTACCATGTGCACCGGTTGCTTTCTCTGGTGGTATGAGCTTTGTGCAGGTGTCGACGACGATGGACAGGCTTTAAATGTGATTTTTGTGTCGAAAAGCACTCAAGATTGACCATTTTCTTGTTATGGCTGGAACTTCTACAGAGAAAGGGTAAGTTATGCTGCATTCTTTACTTTTGAAATATACATTTCGTGACAATAAAGGCTATGTTCGTAATTCATTAAAGTTTAGTGATTACTTGCCACCTGTAAATAGGAAATTCGAAAACACGAAATTGTTCTCTTTGTTGTAGTCTTCAGTCGAAAGACTAGTTTGATGCAGCTCTCCACGCTACTCTGTCCTGCGCCAGCTTCTTCATGTCTGAATAACTACTGCATCCTGCATCCTACATCCTTCTACATCTTCTTGCTGTCAGCGATTTTTAACCGCCATACTTCCCTCCAATAATAAACTGGTGATCCACTGATGTCTCAGAATCTAGTCTCCACAATTTTATTCAGTATCACCTCGTAAGTTACGTGGTCTACCCATCAGCATTCTTCTGTAGCACAACATTTTACAAGGTTCTATTGTCTTTTCGTCTACACTATTTATCGTGCATGTTTCTCTTCCAAATATGGCTACACTCCAGAGCAAAATCTCTAGAAAAGATTTCGTAACACCCTGAAGTCTATGTTCGATGTTAACAAGTTTATCTTCCTCAAAAATGCCTTTATGTGGTAACTCATCACTTAGCAAGTTGCACAAAAGCGAGCAGTAAGAATAATACGCGGTGTACCTCATCAAGGAGGTAGGCATTTTAACCGTGCTGTCGTTACATATTTTCGCTAACGAAATTCCACGTAAATAATTCGTCACCATTTGAGTGAAACAGTGCTGTAAATATCTAAAACATTATGGGGAAAATAACTTCTATTATGCATTGTTAATTTGTCAGTGGCTCAAGAGGCTTTCGATATGTAGCAATAAAAAGCTTTGATCATTGCCCAATAACAAAATTCCAGACAGATAGCGAACCGAGTTCTAACTTAAAATTAATTGTCCTGGACAACTCCTTCTAGTTCATTGACTAACTTCTACTTAAAATTCGTAGCCAGTAAAAAAAAAGCTCATTTTAAATTTATTTGGGTGAGTAGGATTAATGATACCAGTAACCTTGTTTGTATATCCGATAAACTGCGTTCTTCCACATTTCGATACAAGAAGCGTTCAAATGATCTGTGGAAAACAAGGTTGTGCTGAGAAGTAATTGTTCGGAAAAAATTCTATTTTTTGAGCCGTTTTTAGTTAATAAGCGCTGTAGTTAGCCAATCAGGGCGCTAATTAAACGTGGGACGGTGTCGCCAGACATATTTCTCGTTTCGGTTCCCAAAACCGAACAAGAGAGGGATACAAAAATTGGACATGGGACATTAGTAAGGATCGAACCGGAGCCAAAGATTGAGCAATGTCGAGCGCTATGAAAACAACAGACACTAATTGTATCTGGTGGGCCGCTTGAATTGGCTCAGGCAACGGCATGATTGGCTAACTGCAGTGCCGAAGAATCCGGAAACGGTGCGGTGTACAGAATTTTTTCCTGAAAGTTTGGCCGTACCTTTTTGTAACGCCCTGTATAACCACTCACTTCATAACCGGAAAGCACCAATATCTTCAGTATATGTAACATCAGTGCCTTGTTGGCTTCTACTTGACGTTAATAGTGATCTGGAAATTAATTACAATTACAATCTGGTTTCATTACAAGAAAAGCGTCTTCAAACAATATTCTACAGAAATTCTTCTTCTGTCGTGAAATCGCTGCCACGGACAGTACGGCCGGCCGCGGTGGGAGAGCGGTTCTAGGCGCTACAGTCTGCAACCGTGCGACTGCTACGGACGCAGGTTTGAATCCTGCCTCGGGCATGGATGTGTGTGATGCCTTTAGGTTAGTTGGGTTTAAGAAGTCCTAAGTTCTACGGGACTGATGACCTCAGATGTTAAGTCCCATAGCGCTCAGAGCCATTTGAACCATTTTGAACGGACAGTAGAATCAAAATGGGCCTCCCACAGAACAATAAGCACTGGCTCAGATTAATAAATGAAGGCGCCCCAGATACAACACAATCCTGATGCGCAGAAAAGACAGCTTAATGGGAGGTTTGAAACGTCCCCTTAGAAAAATTTATACAAGACTGTGCTTAAAATTATACACGACTGTGCTTAAACTGACACACAATATTTTTAGCGCAACGCAATCTGACTTTCAATAATCCCTACAAAAGAATGGCCCTGACTAACATTAACCTATACCTTTCACAAATCACTTACCTCACAAAAAATCTTCGTTACTCGAACTACTGCAATACAGCGAGCACCACTACTGCCAGCTAAATAAAAGATTCAAACTACGTAAGGCACTAACTACTGATAGGTATAGTTAGCAAATGAAAGATTTTAATAGAGAACAAACAATGTATTTACCTTAGTAGTCATAATATATATATCACTTCATGACACCAATTCTTACAAATTTCAAAACTCCGCCATCTCTCTACCCACGTCCACCACTGCTGGCGGCTCACCTCCAACTGGTCAACGCTACGCGCTGTTAGCATCCAGCTGCCGCTGCCCAACGCTACAATGGCAGACAACAATGCAAACGTGCCACAGACTGCACACGGCACAGCCAGTGATTTTCATACAGAGCGCTACGTGGCGGTGGCGTTACCAATAAAAAAAACCTGGCAGTAGTGGCGCTCGCTGTATTGCAGTAGCTTGAGTAACGAAGATTTTTGTGAGGTAAGTGATTTGTGAAACATATAGGTTCATGTTAGTCAGGGCCATTCTTTCGTAGGGATTTTTGGAAGTCAGCGTTGCGCCAAAAATATTGTGTGTCAGCTTAAGCACAGTCGTGTATAAATTGTTCTAAGGGGACGTTTCAGGTTTACCACCTTTGGCCCGAAAAAATCATTTTCTTTGAGAATTTTTTTCTCGGGGTATTTTATAGATATCGATGTCAAATTTGGTCAAAATGTGTAGTGATATTTCCACTACAAACTGAAATTTATTCCACCGGAAAGGTCGATGAGCAAAGGCGGAAGTGCCGTGGTAACTAAACAAAATTTCGATGTAGACCTCCATGCGCAATGTGTCACAGGTCAGCCGGCTCGTCTGAAATAAAAATTTAGTTGATGTTAGAGAATTACATACGTTTCTGTAGGAGTTGTACCTCGCCTAAGTTATTTGGACCTTAGGAAACAAAATAGGGCCATTTGAAAAAAAAATAGGGTTTTTTCATCCAAGTTTCGACCTCGTCGGCCAAGTAAAAATATTTATAGTGGATGGATTGGAATAAAAGTCTTACAGCTCCTAGACAATTTAGTTAGCTTCGTCGGAAACAAAGAATCATGACAATCGGTTCAGTAGATTTGAAGTTACCATACCGCGCGTTAGGAAAGAGTTATTTCGAGAAAAACGCGTTTGAAGTTTTGACTACATACAAAGGCAATATTATTGCAACTTATGTTCCATCTGCTAGTCCGGGTCCATAAACTAGTCCTTCCTCTTCCGCACAGAGGGCGTTCTGCTCGATCTGGGCTATCCTGCGCTGCTCCAGAGCCGCTTGTACGGCCGGATACAATCGGCTTTCGGCCGCTTGAATGCGGTGGTCGTCCGAATGTTTGGCGAACAGCGTCGAATAGAGTCCCAGTGTGAATTCCATCGTTGTCATGGTCTTCAGAATTGCTGAATACCCTTGGTTGAAGTTGCTCACTGCCAAGAAAGTCACAATCTCCACAGTCTTCGCACCAGAATGCTAATGCTTTGGGGGTAACTTCGAAACACACGCGTTCAAACTTTCATTTGAATTTTGTGTGTTTCCTCCCAAGCACCTGTACAATAACTCGTCCTCCGAAAGAAAAACATGGGTTCGTGAAAAAGGCCGGTTGCAGGCAGGTGCATTTTTTGTTTCAGGGGTGGATTCTAAACACTTTAATAGATCTCAAAATGCAATTTAAAAAATCGATTTTTGAACCAAAAAATAGTAAACATCCCCTTAAGTCACCAGTGAATATACTTCAGCAGCCTGCGGCAACTTTCACACCAGAGGTGTAGTGCATGACCCAGCGAGAAAGATCTCTCTCTCTCTCTCTCTCTCTCTCTCTCTCTCTCTCTCTCTCTCCCTCTATCTCTCTCTCCACCTTGCGTTGTTAAATCCTCGGCTTCCCCCTCCGCGCGGCTCCTATCTGGCAGCGGCGAAAACAACGGCGCCGCGGTGCAGACACACGGTCAGGTATCGATACAAGTCGGCGCATGGCTGAAAAACTTAACAGCTTAATAACACCGCCCGGCACCACAATGACGACTAGGTAACGTGCAACACTCAGAGAGGCAACAAGCTAGATCCTATTGTTTGATCTTTAATATCGGACCAGAAGTTGATAGAAAAAGCTGTTAATGACCCATGAAGAAGGGAGCGTAACGATTATGATCATTGCAGACATCGGTATCGCGGCACTATGAAACATCATCACGGTTTAAAGGTGTCTGTGAAGAATATAAAGTTTAGAAAGTTTGGCACTGCAGTTTTGACAAGACAGCTCATTCACACAGTTGAAATCTGGGCTCAAAACCATTTAGTTCTCTAGAATGAAAATTTCACTCGGGAGCGGAGTATGCACTGATATGAAACTTACTGGGCAGATTCAAACTGTGTGCCGGACCGAGACTGGAACTCGGGGTCTTTGCCTTTCGCGAGCTAGTGCTCTAACGACTGAGCTACCCAAGCATGACGCACGAACCGTCCTCACACCTTCAATTCCGCTAGTACCTCGTCTCCTACTTTCGAAACTTCACAGAAGCTCTCCTGCGAACCAGCACTCCAAATGAACAAAGGATATCCACAGTGTGGGGGATATTTACAGAATGAAATTTTCACTCTGCAGTGGAGTGTGCACTGATATTAAACTTCTTGGCAGATTAAAACTATGACATGGACCGAGACTCGAAGTCCGGACCTTTGCCTTTCGGGCAACTTTTTTCTTTCTTTTTTTTTCAAACAAAATAACAATTTCTGGTGTTCTAAAATATATGACTGCCTTCTGCATAAAATAAAATAATGAAAAATTTTTCTTGAAAACGTAAATAAGGATACTTTTTTGATACCAGGTTTTTTTCATATCATGTATCATACTAATTTATTTATTTACTTTAATTTATTTGTTGATCACATAGGACACCCTCCAGGCGAAAAACAATTATGTGTAATTACCATCAATAACAAACAATATGAAGAGGGAATTATAGAGTTTAAAGAAAACGCCTTCCTGGAAGAACAGACAAAATGGCACGCTCGTCGAGCCAGCTTGTGGGAAGACGCGCATTGAATCCCAAGGCAGTCAGGTATGTTCCAGATATGTCTTCACGAAGAATATTGCATTTGCCGATATATTGTATCGAGCCTTGGTATTACACAATCTCACCGGAATTACCTTCTCAAACCTGGGACACGCCAGCTGCACGGGGTGCGGGGAGGGGGGGGGGGGGAGACATAGCACTGACGGTATCGCGGATGGTGCACGAGAAAAGTAAAGCGTTCTTGCAGGAGCGTCCAAAAATCAACAACACTCTTATCACCATCATGATGGAACAAATAAGAGATCGAGAGGCCTTTTCTCCAGTTCACAGCATTGGTCGTCGTACGTGGGTAGTATGTCTCATCTGGAGACACCAGAGATTTCGGTGTAATGGCATGGGGTGCCGTACGTAGAAGAAAAGCAAGCATCTTCTGAATCTGCCGCCTCACCGCTGCAGAAGATCCACACGTCAGTCGATGTTCGTCCGCACCAACTGAGCTACCCGTGCACACCGCCCTGCGACCCCTCACAAAGCTTTAATTCCGTCAGTATATCGTCTCCTACCTTCCAAACTTCACAGAAGCTCTCCTGCGAACCTGAGAATTTTGGAACGTTGGAGACGAGATACTGGCAGAATTAAAGCTCTGCGGCCGGAGCGTGAATTGTTCTTGGGTAGTTCACTGTGTGGAGCACTTGCAAGCGAGTCTCGGTCCGGCACATAGTTTTAATCTGCCATGAAGTTTCATTTGGTCCTGTTTGTTGCAAATGTTCTTTAGGACTCGTCGTTACTAGTACTATACTAAAAAGGCAGTGAACACATTGTTTTGTTTCTTAACAGAAGGGCGGAGTAAACCTGCCGGAAACGGTAAAGTTACTTCAATAGCTATGGCGTCACCCTGTCTACAAAAAATTTTTATCTTGCCTACCGAGCACTTAAGTCAGAGCATGTCAATATATTTAATTTTTTTTCTCTAAATCCTTTTTGAGTTCGTGGATCCAACTTGTTAACTTGGATCCAGCTTGTTGCCTCTTTATACCAAAAATATTAGACGATACTTTTAGTTAATCTACTGCCTTGCATACGATACAAGTGTCCAAAATACGGAAGACTTCTTTTTCTCTGGTCATTTTTTTCTATTCTTCGATGAATTTCATCATTACTTCGTAGATTCAACCTCCCGTTGCTTGCATATATTCAGATCAAATTAGAGTTTTCAAATGTACTTTGTTTGGCCTTCCTCCTCTGGCGTTTTATATTGCAACGACCTTTAGTTTCACCATATGCCCTTCCGATTTTGTTTATGCTTTCTTCTATAGTACCATTTTCCTAACTATTATTTATATTATTACCAAAAGATATTTACATTTTTTACTTTTTCTTTTTGGCCATGATCTGTTTTTAGAAATGCCAAAAGTTGTTTTTCTCTTGAAATTTGCAATTTTTTATTATTTTCTATCTGTTAGGGACCGAACTGGTAAGTAATTCACAAAATGCTATTTGTCACATAAAAAATGATTCAAATAGCTCTAAGCACTATGAGACTTAACATCTGAGGCCATCAGTCCCCTAGAACTTAAAACTACTTAAACCTAACTAACTTAAGGGCACACACAAATCCATGCCCGAGGCAGGATTCAAACTTGCGCCGTAGAGGTCGCACGGTTCCGGACTGATGCGACTAGAACCGCTCGACCACACCGGCCGCCCTTTGTCACATCCGAGCATTACATCTTGTATTTGAAAATGTAAGGCTCATCGCTCATATTTTTTAGTTCGTTGGAATTCTGTTGCAAATGGATCCTTGGAAATTATCCTGATTCTTATTGCTATCGACAACTGACTCGAAGAACTCTACAGAACAAGTAATAAGCGCATGCCCTGCAGAAGTGTAGTTGTAAGTGGTAAATACGTAACACTCTGCATTACAATAACAGATGCAAAGCCGGCCTCTGTGGCCGAGTGGTTCTAGGCGCTTCAGTCCGGAACTGCGCGACTGCTACGGTCGCAGGTTCGAATCATGCCTCGGGCATGGATGTGTGTGATGTCCTTAGGTTAGTTGGGTTTCAGTAGTTCTAAGTTCTAGGGGACTGATGACCTCTGATAGTACTCAGAGCCGTTTGAACAGATGAAAATGTAAATGAAATGTATACCATATTAGTGTAGACCTCACTGTTTTATTCGCATCCTGAATGGATAGAATAACTAAATGGATTGTAAAACAATCCGGTACCACACCGAGCAGTTAATTTTTGAAACACCTATAGCTAAATTTTTTATGTCACTCATCAAAGTCTAGCAGTTCGTTTTTCTTTCTTTACCGAACAGGCGAGTCGTATTCGGGCATCGAACTCCAACTTGCCAGAAGCCTGGAATCCGCATTAATCACGTCTCGGCCACTGAATTCGCCTCGCTTCCCTTTCGGCATCTGGCGCAGGCGAGAACTTTATAATCTGCGGTCGGCCACTGGGACTAAATTTACTCCTTAATAAATGTGTTATTTTAAAAGGACGTAATGAGAAATAGGGCTCAAGTTAATTTCTGTTCAACGTCCCGTGAAGCCCCGCCAGCCGTTTGGCCAACTTCTCTCTCTCTATCTGTCTCTCTATCTTCGCCACCGCTCGTTCCCTTTCCTCTCTTTCCTTTTCTTTGGTGCTCCTTTCTTTTTTCTTTTTCCTCCTTTTGGTACAAAGTGCGCGAGGCCACGCTCGGTATGATATTCCTTGCCTTACCGTGGAGCACTCACAAGGAAACAACCTCCGCCGCAATGGCTGCCGTGCCGTAGCAACAGCGGCGACACAAATGGAATTTGACTCTCTGCTGCACCCAATGCCTGGCCTTCGCTTTGACGGTCACCCATTGGCAGGCTGCTGAGTAGCAGTGCTCTTCGGTACGAGCAGCGTTTACAATCGGCAGGTGACGCACTCTGAACACTGAACTTTAAAAGTCTATGTGCTGCATTTCCAATGCTGATGTGCCAAACATCCCCTACTTTCAGGTGACACATCGCAGACGTTCTCTTCGTAAAGGTAGCTTATGCGTCACGTCAGATCTTATGTTGTGGAAGGTTCTCCGTCACTAGAGAAATGACGAGGTTTTTGGCTCTTCGGCTATATCTACATACAAACGCCGCAAATCACTGTACAGTGAGTGGCTGAGGGTATTCGTAGCAGTATTGTCGACTTTCGTGTACTTGAGCATATTATTTAAACACACCCTTATTTCTGAATTATTTTTATGACACCTACGCGGGACACACTTCGGTTGTAGCAGTTTATCTTATCGACAGAGAGAATGCAGCATCGTCCCCTGTACGTTGTTCCGTATAGATCGAAGAAACGACCACTACGGTACGCTCTGTTAGGGACCCATCACTGTTTTGAAATACGGTAATTTTTAATCTTTGCCATACCGTCTTTTAGAGGTGTTTTGTCTTGACGGTCATCGAACGTTGGGTAGAAAGATTCCGAGCTTTTCCTATCTAATGCTTCAATTACATGTTCACGTGAAGACGTGGCTCTTAGTGCCACGAAACCGGTAGTAGTCCATTAATGAAAGACGAAATACAGCTGAAGCGGTTATTAGTACCCAAGATGAATACTCAAAGCTGTCCTGGCCCCATGTACAATGTTGTCTATGAACTGTATCCAAACAACCCAATGTAATTGAGGTTTGAACACGGAAGGAGAACCCACCAGTACAAAAGAAGGGAGTGCTGTTTGTCAGTAGAGAAGCAGTAAGAGTAAAATGGGTCAGACAGGGGAGCTTCGAGTGTGGACCAGTCATTGGATGTCACCTGAGTAAGAAATCCATGAGGGACAGTAAGAATAGGTCAGACAGGGGAGCTTCGAGTGTGGACCAGTCATTGGATGTTGCCTAAGTAAGAAATCCGTGAGGGAAGTGACATCTGCTATAAAACTGCCCAAAACGACTGTTGGCCATATGATAGGGTAGAAAAAAAGCGAAGGAACAATCACAGCTAAGCCAAGATGAAGTAAGCCTCATGCTCTGCCTGTTACGAAAACGCGTGATCCGTAAAGGGTCGCCATAAGGAATCACATGAAATCTGCGGAACGAATCACTTGTAAGTTCCAAAGCTCTGTCCATCTAGCACACTGACTGTCTGGAGGGTTTTAGAAAGAACAGGAGACAATGATCGAGCAGCTTAACATAAGCCACACAGTTTCTGTTGTCAGTGCTACGCGACACTCGAGGTGGTACAAAGTGATACGCTGCTGAGCAGTGACGAATCACGCTATAACCTATGACAGTCTGGTGGAAGGGTTTACTTTGGCGAATTCCTGAACAACGCTAACTTCCATCATGTGTAGTGCCAACAATGAGGTACAGAAGAGGTGGTGTTACAATAAGACGATGGTTTCATGGTTAGGACGCTAATGGAAACTGTAAATGCGGACGGATGCCGCGTACAGAAAACGAACAGCTGGACAGGATATTTGTATCAGCGTGACTTTGCAGACTGTTATAAAGCATCAACAGTGAGGAAGTAATTTGAAGACAATAACATTCCTGAAATGAATTTGCCGGTCCACAGTGTCCCGACCTAAGCCCCATGCAACACATTTGGGATTAGTTAGGACGTCGATTTCGCTCCAGACGCCAGCGTGCAACATCACTACCTTCTCTGGTTTCGGTTGGTGATAAAGAAAGGGCTGCCTTCCCCCACAGACGTTCAGAAACCTTACAGGAAGTGTCCCTATCAGAGTTCAAGCACCCATAGAGCCGGAGGGTGAACACACCCTTTTGTCCACTAACAGGTGCATGCACTTCTGATCAAATAGTATACACACACGTACTCCGCAGCGCTCCAAACGGTGCTTGGCTATGACTACTTGGCTGCCATATCACTGATTTTCTGTCCTGTGAGATTCATATATTAACCACTGGGCCTATACGACCCTATACCTCACTCCCCCCCCTATTCACCGTGAAACTTCTTTGTTAATATTTTTTACTTCAGGTGCTGAGTGCTTACTCAATGTTCTTAAGCTGCTGAATGAAACCGAACGTACTTGATTGATTTAGTCTGCTTCGATCATATTTGATCATTATCGTGAGATAATAACGAGACGGGAGTCTCAAAGGACACATTTAATTATAAGATCTGTCTCTTTGATGTTTTATCATTTCAACACTGACCTACAGAATTAACCCAGACAAACACAACTCAAAGTTTTCCTATTCATTAATTACTTACAATATTCAACGATAACGCAATCTGACTGCTTCAAAACTAACTCAAAAGAGTGGCCTTGAATTATAAGAAATCCTAACAATAAACTACACATTTCATAAAGTCACTTACCTCACAAAAGTCTTCATTACACGAACTACAGCAATGCCGCAGGCTCCAGTATAGCCAGCTACATAAAAGATTTTAACTACTGAAGGCTCTAACTACTATTAGACATGTGGTTAGTAAAGGGAAGATTTTGTTGCAGAACAATGTATTTACCTTAATAATGTGACAGCCAGTTGAAAAATTATATAATCATCAGTAATAAATCATCGTGACGAATACACATTCAGACCGTCCGCTCGCGCTAATACTGCAAACCTCAAACACTGCTAAATATTAACCTCTAACCTACAACACTGCTGACTACTCACCCCAACTTCCACCATTGCTGGCTGTTCACCTCCTACTCCTATCACCGCAGACTGCTAACTTCGAACTGCTAGTGCGACCAGCCACAGAGTCTCTTACAGAGTGCGCTGTGCGCTGTCAGAGTTATTAATGCAGTCTATCGTGCTGCCAACATACAAACACACAAACAGGCTACTTACAACCGTTATTATTTTGAACTGTACGCCATACATACGACGGCGCTATCATAATGTCTGGTAGTCTTTCTTTGATACGAAAGTCTCTTAATTTGCACAATAGATTCTCGTAGGAATGGACTCGTATTTCATGCAAATCATCCTAATTAAATATTATGATTATTATTATTATTATTATTATTATTATTATTATTATCGGTTTGTTGGGAGCTCAACTGCGGGGTCATCAGTGCCCGTACACATATCCAATCTGTACACAGTCCAATTTCCAATCTAGCCACGTTCATGAATGATGATGGAAAGATTAGGACGACACAAACACCCATTCCCCAGGCAAAAAAAATCCCCAACCCTCCCGGGAATCGAACCCGGGCCCCGTGATCTAGAGGCAGCAAAGATCCCTACTATACCACGGGCTGCGGACTAATTAATCAAAGCTGAAATGTCAGAAAAGAAATCAAAATCTGTGGTTCGAAAATTTACACAGTAAGTGCTTCGAAATTTTAATTAGTTTCAAGTGGTTGAAGTCCTGAAAGAAGTAGACTCGGCACCTTAACCACTTAAAATTAGAAGCGCTAACTGTAACTTCAAAAATTACACTAAACTAGGCACCTAGTCCACTTCTAACATTTAACACTAAATTTTTACAGCCGGTTGACTTGACTAGCGTAGCGATGATAACTTGGATGTTTCTTCCAAATCAATCTCTCTATAAGTGAAAGGCGCATCTTTACGGTATTTCCTAAGCGCTTTCAGATACAGACAGGAACACGCCGATGCGAACTGTAATTTGTGTACAGATAGTGTACCCCACGACGAAAATTCGCCCATTAAAAACTATAACGAGATTGACAAATAAAGACAAATGCAGTTTTGCAAAGTCTGTTTGATTTTTTACAACGTCTCTGGCACCAGTTTTGTAGGGTGATGGTGTCAGAGAAAATTTATAATGTTAAAACCATTATCAGTTTAAATTATGCATTGCTGCATGACAGATTTACTGTAACTATTCGGCATAAACATCCACGACTAAAGAAATTTCGCTCTTGTTATTTTGGTCATTAATACTAAAAGATTTCAGTTCTGTCACGTATGAGTTACGTCTCTTCCAAAGTTACTGCGCTCAACATTATCAACGATCTAAAGTCATATCCAGGTCCGCCCAGCTCTTGCAAACTTCACTTACGTTTTCAGCTATAGCTGACGTAGTAAAATCAACAAAAATGTTGTCACTTCAGTTCGCTTACAATAGGCATCTTTTCATCGACTCATTTCTTATTCGCTCAGTCTGTCCCAGCTTAACCTCCTACTACACTACATTTCAAAACTTCGGATAGTGACCCTTCTTTCTTCTCCACTGTTCAGCCTTCGCAGCCGTTCACTGAAATCCACTCAACATAGCTTTCGCGAACCTTTCCGCGCTCTCAAGCTTTGTTGTTCTAGACGTTAGCAATTGTTCTCTATTACCACAGCAATGAGCCCGAACCAACACTCCTTGTCGTTGCTGCCAAATTGCAGTATCTCGTTCCGAAATTCATCGGCCTGTACCTAATTAACCAGGTATGATTTCCTGTTATTACTAATGAAGAACCTCAAGAAATTAGTAGACTGCTGAAGATCAGCATCAAATTTCAAACAAAGGTGAATCAGACTTGGAAAAATATTACACTGCCTGAGAAAATATTACGTATCCTGAAGAGCAGGAGGAAACGGAAGGAAACTCAAGGGTAGAGAGTGGTATGTGAAGTTACAGCAAATTACAATGTCAAGTCAAATTTACAAATGGCTTTGTAGTATGGGCCCACATATCAGTATATCGTTCCACCTATTCTAGCCCGGAAGTTTGCACCATTGTGGTTGGTAAGGGGTCTTAAGGCTGTTGCATCCTCTCCAGGGACAAGCTGGCCTACAACCGTTGTAACTGGTTCTTGTTATCCTGTATCCCCTATACTGGTACTGGGACAGAGGTAAGGTCCGGACTGGAGCCTGACAAGTCCTATATTAGTTATGGGGATCTCATTGTCCACGGAAGAATATTAACATCTGTTCATAAAGACACATCCCTTGTGTGCACAGCCATTTTACTGATGGAAAAATCATACCACAATTTCGTCGGAAGAGAGGTAAATAACGAGGATGCAAGATCTCCGAAACGTACCACTGTGCTCGGTTGACTACCCCTGCCTACCTTCATGGTATGAGGTTTTAAGACTGTCTAAAACAGACGGAAACCTCTAATCACCTGTCCTCCCAGCCAAAAAAAGACCAAGGAAAATTTCTGGAGGTTGTGACCCTATATGTCTATTTTAAGGTAACAAAGATGCAGCTTTTTTCCAACGGGAATATTCTCAAAAATTACTAAAACCGCTGTTCCTGTCATAATACTTTTGGTATATACTCTCCCCATTTCGCCACCATATTCCCTGCCGATAGTCATCCAGATAGTGCAGAACCGCAATTCAGAGAAGATCGCTATGTGACATCGTTTATGGTCACTGCGCAACTTAGAGATGGTTTTGTGGTGCAATGAGAGCCTAATCATTGGACAGTAATTCCACAGTCCCGATGCTGCAATTCTCCGACCAATGCTGCGGGATGATACAGAATTCTGAAAGGAGTCTCAGATGCCAGGCACAGATGTGAACTGGCTACGTTGTCCTTAGCACAATACGGCGATCCTCCGTTGACGAGTGTGCCTGCCCTCCTGTTCCCATGCAGTCAAAATTCGGCCACTGTCACATCCAGATGCCACACCCGAATGATGGCGAAAAGGAGACTCAGGAAGAGGCCACTTCCAAACTCTCTCGTGCTGATAAGGATACTTTCATGTCATTCAGAGTGGCCACTCACATCTCTGTTCGCGGGTCCCTTACATACTTTACGTGAACTTTAAAGAACACTAAACACGAACTACACTAATGCATTCTGATGGCCATTCTACATGTCACGGGGAATTGCACATCTGGTCATTTACACAGCGTTGTTTATGTGAACTAGCTTAACATTATCATAATTCGTTTTCTGCATTGTTCACTGTCAGGGAGTGTATTTGGCAGTAAGTACACTACTGGCGATTAAAATTGCTACACCATGAGGATGACGTGTTACAGACGCGAAATTTAACCGACAGGAAGAAGATGCTGTGATATGCAAATGATTAGCTTTTCAGAGCATTCACACATGGTTGACGCCGGTGGCGACACCTAAAACGTGCTGACGTGAGGAAAGTTTCAAACCGATTTCTCATACACAAAGAGCAGTTGACCGGCGTTGCCTGGTGAAACGTTGTTGTGATACCTCGTGTAAGGAGGAGAAATGCGTACCATCACGATTCCGACTTTGATAATGGTCGGATTGTAGCCTACCACGATTGTGGTTTATCTTATCGCGGCATTGCTGCTCTAGTTTTTCGGGATCCAGTGACTGTTAGCAGAATATGGAATCGGTGGGTTTAGGAGGGTAATAAGGAATGCCATGCTGGATCCCAGCGGCCTTGTATCACTAGCAGTCGAGATGACAGGCATTTTATCCTCATGGCTGTAACGGATTGTGCAGCCACGTCTTGATCCCTGAGTCAACAGATGGGGACGTTTGCAAGACAACAACCATCTGCACGAACAGTTCGACTACGTTTGCAGTAACATGACCTATCAGCTCGGAGACCATGACGCTGCATCACAGACAGGAGCGCGTGCGATGGTGTAATCAACGACGAACCTGGATACACGAATGGCATAACGTCAATTTTTCGGATGAATCCAGGTTTTGTTTACAGCATCATGATGGTCGCATCCGTGTTTGGCGACATCGCGGTGAACGCACATTGGAAGCGTGTATTCGTCATCGCCATACTGGCGTATCACTCGGCGTGATGGTATGGGGTGCCACTGGTTACAAGTCTCGGTCACTTGTTTGCACTGACGGCACTTTCAACAGTGGACTTTACATTTAAGATGTGTTACGACCCGTGGCTCTACCCTTCATTCGATCCCTGCGAAACTCTACATTTCAGGAGGATAACGCACGGCCGCATGTTGCAGGTCCTGTACGGGCCTTTCTGGATACAAAAAATTTTCGACTGCTGCCCTGGCCTGCACATTCTCCAGATCTCTCACCAATTGAAAACGTCTGGTCAATTGTGGCCGTGCAACTGTCTCGTCACCATACGCCAGTCACTACTCCTGATGAACCGTGGTATCGTGTTGAAGCTGCATGGGCAGCTGTACCTGTACACGCCATTCAAGCTCTGTTTGACTCAATTCTCAAAGCCGTTATTACGACCAGAGGTGGTTGTTTTGGGTACTGATTTTTCAGGATCTATGCACCCAAATTCCGTGAAAATGTAATCACATGTCAGTTCTAGTATAGTATATTTGTGCAATGAATAGCAGATTATCATCTACATTTCTACTTGGTGTAGCAATTTTAATGGCCAACAGTGTAATAAAACTTAGGAAATCGTTGGGTAATATGTATTTGCAGGAGGGTTAAGATGGAAAATAACGGAAAAATCGCCTGGAACACCTCGAGTTTTCTGTGTGCGGCCGAGAACGCTGATCGACTCGCTCGCAATTAGACGCGGCCAGAGATGCGCGCGTCGCCCCTGTCGCCCCGGCGCAGCTAGACAGGCACCGTGCGGCGCAGAGCGGCCTGGCCTGGCCTGGCCTGGCCTCGCCTGATGTGTATTAATTGAGAGTTGGCGGCCGTCAGTCCGCTCATCAATCATCGTGATAGATCTGCGCCGCGGCGCGCAGCAGTCGCGCTGCCTTCGTGCAAGCCAGGAAGCGAGTAAACAAACCTGACGGCTGTATTACTGGACTGCGCGCCTCGGGCGACAGGTAAGCGCTCGCCGTAGGTCTACAGGCGAAGTAAGTCGCTGGCACTAACAGTACAGAGCTACTGAAGTTTACGTTCCTGTGCAGATTCAGTAGCGTTTGCAAATCGCAAACTTCTGTAGAATATCCGGACATATTAACCAAGTTCATATGCGCTATTTGATAAAAACGATTCTGACTTCCGTGAATAATACGGTATTTATTACTACATGTCAAGAAGGGACGTCGAACAGATGTGCAGAACTATAGAACTATATCTCTAACGTCGATCAGGAGTAAAATTTTGGAGCATATATTCTGTTCGATTATAATGACTTTTCTGGAGACTAGAAATCTACTCTGTAGGAATCAGCTTGGGTTTCGAGAAAGACGATCGTGTGAAATCCAGCTCGCGCTATTCGTCCACGAGACTCAGTGAGCCATAGGCACGGGTTCCCAGGTAGATGCCGTGTTTATTGACTTCCACAAGGTGTTCGATACAGTTCCCCACAGTCGTTTAATGAACAAAGTAAGAGCATATGGACTACCAGACCAATTGTGTGATTTGATTGAAGAGTTCCTAGATAACAGAACGCAGAATGGCATTCTCAATGGAGAGAAGTCTTCCGAAGAAAGAGTGCTTTCAGTTGTGCCGCAGGGGAGTGTCGTAGGACCGTTGCTATTCACAATATACGTAAATGTCCTTGTGGATGACATCGGAAGTTCACTGAGGCTTTTTTGCGGATGATTCTGTAGTGTATCGAGACATTGTTTTTGTCATCAGTCTACGGACTGGTTTGTTGCGGCCCGCCACGAATTCCTTTCCTGTACCAAGCTCTTCATCTCAGAGTAGCACTTGCAACCGACGTCCTCAATTATTTGCTTGACGTATTCCAATCTCTGTCTTCCTCTACAGTTTTTACCCTCTACAGTTCCCTCTAGTACCATGGAAGTCATTCCCTCATGTCTTAGAAGACATCCTGTCCCTTCTCCTTATCAGTGTTTTCCACATATTCCTTTCCCCTCCGATTCTGCGTAGAACATCCTCATTCCTTAACTTATCAGTCCACCTAATTTTCAACATTCGTCTATAGCATCACATCTCAAATGCTTCGATTCTCTTCTGTTCCGGTTTTCCCACAGTCCATGTTTCACTACCATACAATGCTGTACTCCAGAGGTACATCCTCAGAAATTTCTTCCTCAAATTAAGACCGGTATTTGATATTAGTAGACTTCTCTTGGCCAGAAATGCCTTTTTTGCCATAGCGAGTCTGCTTTTGATGTCCTCCTTGCACCGTCCGTCATTGGTTATTTTACTGCCTAGGTAGCAGAATTCCTTAACTTCACTGACTTCGTGACCCTCAATCCTGATGTTAAGTTTCTCGCTGTTCTCATTTCTACTACTTCTCATTACCTTCGTCTTTCTCCGATTTACTCTCAAACCATACTGTGTACTCATTAGACGTTCATTCCGTTCAACAGATCATTTAATTCTTCTTCACTTTCACTCAGGATAGCAATGTCATCAGCGAATCGTATCATTGATATCCTTTCACCTTGTATTTTAATTCCACTCCTGAACCTTTCTTTTATTTCCATCATTGCTTCCTCGATGTACAGATTGAAGAGTAGGGGCGAAAGGCTACAGCCTTATCTTACACCCTTCTTAATACGAGCACTTGGATCTTGATCGTCCACTCTTATTATTCCCTCTTGGTTGTTGTACATATTGTTTATGATCCGTCTCTCCCTATAGCTTACCCCTACTTTTTACAGAATCTTGAACAGCTTGCACCATTTTATATTGTCGAACGCTTTTTCCAGGTAGACAAATTCTATGAACCTGTCTTAATTTTTCTTTAGCCTTGCTTCCATTATTAGCCGTAACACCAGAATTGCGTCTCTCGTGGCATTACTTTTCCTAAAGCCAAACTGATCGTCACCCAGCGCATTCTCAATATTCGTTTCCATTCTTCTGTATATTATTCTTGTAAGCAGCTTCGATGCATGAGCTGTTAAGCTGATTGTGCGATAATTCTCGCACTTGTCAGCTTTTGCCGTCCTCGGAATTGTGTGGATGATGCTTTACCGAAAGTCAGATGGTATGTCGCCAGACTCATATATTCTACACACCAACGTGAATAGTCGTTTTGTTGCCACTTCCCCTAATGATTTTATAAATTCTGATGGAATGTTATCTAGCCCTTCTGCCTTATTTGACCGTACGTCTTCCAAAGCTCTTTTAAATTCCGATTCTAATACTGGATCACCTATCTCTTCTATATCGACTCCTGTTTCTTCTTCTATCACATCAGACAAATCTTCACCCTCATAGAGGCTTTCAATGTATTCTTTCCCCCTATCTGCTCTCTCCTCTGCATTTAACAGTGGAATTCCCTTTGCACTCTTAATGTTACCACCGTTGCTTTTAATGTCTCCAAAGGTTGTTTTGACTTTCCTTTATGCTGAGTCTGTCCTTCGGACAATAATATCTTTTTCGATGTCTTCACATTTTTCCTGTAGCCATTTCGCCTTAGCTTCCCTGCACTTTCTATTTATTTCATTCCTCAGCTCTTGTATTTCTGTATTCCTGATTTTCCCGGAACATGTTTGTACTTCCTCCTTTCATCAATCAACTGAAGTATTTCTTCTGTTACCCATGGTTTCTTCGCAGCTACCTTCTTTGTACCTATGTTTTCCTTCCCAACTTCTGTGATGGCCCTTTTTGGAGACGTCCATTCCTCTTCAACTGTGTTGCCTAATGCGCTATTCCTTATTGCTGTATCTATAGCGTTAGAGAACTTCAAAAGTATCTCGTCATTCCTTAGAACTTCCGTATCCCACTTCTTTGCGTATTGATTCTTCCTGACTAATGTCTTGACCTTCAGCCTACTCTTCATCACTACTATATTGTGATCTGAGTCTATATCTGCTCCTGGGTACGCCTTACAATCCAGTATCTGATTTCGGAATCTCTGTCTGACCATGATGTAATCTAATTGAAATCTTCCCGTATCTCCCGGCCTTTTCCAAGTATACTTCCTCCTCTTGTGATTCTTGAACAGGGTATTCGCTATTACTAGCTGAAACTTGTTGCAGAACTCAGTCTTTATCCTCTTTCATTCCTTGTCCCAAGCCCATATTCTCCTGTAACCTTTTCTTCTACCCTTTCCCCTACAACTGCATCCAGTCGCCTTTGACTATTAGATTTTCGTCCCCCTTTACATACTGCATTACCCTTTCAATATCCTCATACGCTTTCTCTATCTGTTCATTTTCAGCTTGCGACGTCGGCATGTATACCTGAACTATCGTTGTCGTTGTTGGTCTGCTGTCGATTCTGATTAGAACAACCCGGTCACTGAACTGTTCACAGTAACACACCCTCTGCGCTACCTTCCGATTCATAACGAATCCTACACCTGTTATACCATTTTCTGCTGCTGTTGATATTACCCGATACTCACCTGACCAGAAATCCTTATCTTCCTTCCACTTCACTTCACTGACCCCTACAATATCTAGATTGAGCCTTTGCATTTCCCTTTTCAGATTTTCTAGTTTCCCTACCACGTTCAAGCTTCTGACATTCCACGCCCCGACTCGTAGAACATTATTCTTTCGTTGATTATTCAATCTTTTTCCAATGGAGAGATCATCATGACACTTCAACTACAGGTCACATGTCATGTGGATACACGTTACGTGTCTTTAATGCAGTTGTTTCCATTGCCTTCTGCATCCTCATGTCGTTGATCATTGCTGATTCTTCCGCCTTTAGGGGCAGTTTCCCACCCCTAGGACAAGAGAGTGCCCTGAACCTTTACTCGCTCCTCCGCCCTCTTTGACAAGGCCGTTGGCAGAATGAGGCTGACTTCTTACTCCGGAAGTCTTCGGCCGCCAATGCTGATTATTTATCAAAATTTAGAAAGTGGCGGGGATCGAACCCGGGACCGAAGACGTTTTGATTATGAATTAAAGAGGCTACCCCTAGACCACAGGTACCTAATTTTACGAACTACTTACTGTAACTTACGCTATGGACAAAACACACACACACACACACACACACACACACACACACACACACACACACTCATGCCCAAGAGAGGAACGTCCGAGGGGTGGAGTGCGCGAACCATGACATGACGCCCGAGTCCAAGCAGCTAGCCCGCGCGGCTTCTCGGCCGAACCGCACGATAACCCTGGTTCGGTGTGGGGAGGCGGAGGGGTGAAGTGGACTGCGGTAGTCGTCGTGGAGTCGTGGACCACTGTGGCTGCGGCGGGGACGGAGCCTCTCCTTCGTTTCTAGGCCCCCGGTTAACATACAACACAGTACAATAGTGTACACCATAATTACTCTACCACGCAAAGATTGTGGTAACACTCGCCTGGAATGAGACTTTCCCAGGGGGGAGGGGCGGTCTGCTGGGGAACGAACCGCACAGTAACCCTGGGTTCGGTGTCTGGCGGCGGTGGGGTAAGTGGACTGCTGTAGCCTGTTCTGGGGTTGTATACCAGTGACGGCTATGGCGAGGGCGAATACCTCTCCGTCATTTGTAGGTCCCGAGTTACATACATGCGTACATGGTAGTGAAACATTGACTATGGGAAAACCAGAACACAAGAGAATCGAGTAATTTGAGGTATCGCATTACAAAAGAATGTTGACAATCAAATGGACGGATAAGGAATGAGGACATTCTCCGCTGAATCGGCAGAGAAATGAACATAAGGAAAAATACTGACGTGGAAACGGGACAGGATAATATGATACGCGTAAAAACTGTAGGAGAAGACTAGAATACATTAAGCCTGAGGTGAGAAGGGTGGCATATGATAAGAACTTCTATGAATGAAACAACTTCCCAGGTTGGACGAAGCAAGGAAGATTTCAAAACTGAATGACATAGAGTAAAGAAGCTTTTTTGCTAGAATGAAATTTTCACTCTATAGCGGAGTGTGCACTGGTATGAAACCACCTGGCAGATTAAAACTGTATGCCGGACCGAGACTCGAACTCGGGATATTTGCCTTCCGCGGGCAACCGCTCTACCGACTGAGCTACCCAAGCACGACTCAGATCCCGTCCTCACAGCTTTAATTCCGTCAGTACCTCGTCTCGTACCTTCCAAACTTTACAGAAGCTCTCCTGCGAACCATGCAGAACTAGCATTCCTGAAAGAAAGGATATTGCGGAGACATGGATTAGCCACAGCCTGGGGGATGTTTCTAGAAGGAAGTTTTCACTCTACAGCCGAGGCAAAGGTCCCGAGTTCGAGTCTCGGTCCGGCACACAGTTTTAATCTGCCAGGAGGTTTCAAGCTTTTTTGCATCATTAGCTCGATGCTGGTATCGTAAAATTCATTTGGGACCTACGAAGAGGTTCCAGGAACTGTACATGTGGAGCAAAAGATTTGATAGAAGGGAAGTGTAGAGCATCTGAAAATTTTAAAAAATAATATTAGGTTGACGAATAACTGCCAATAGGGAAAGGTTCAGAAAACTATAGGTGAGAGAAGACTGTACCAGAAAGATATAGAGGTAGTGCTGACTTGGTCGTATTTGGACCAGTAGTGGAAAAAAATAGTGGAGGAAGGCAAAGGTGAGAGTTAGCCAAATGGATTGTATTGTAATTTGCATCTAGCAATTGTGTAGGGATGAAAAGGTCAGTAGAATATAGGAAGAGATGGAGGATTACATAGAATTAGTTGATAGCCTCAGAAGTTAGGACGAGTACAAATTAAAGTGCTATCCACAGATGCTTTACATTGTGCGACTTCGGTGTTAGACAGCATCTCCCTTTCGGTTATTCAGTCATCAGATACATTTCTACGCAAATAAATATGATTTATCTTCTTCTGGAGAAATATTTTGTGAGTGAATAGTTAAATGTCCAGGAACAGTATATCCTGATGCACAAATATCACAGATATTATGTTGTTATGCTTTAAATTTAGACAAAGTTTTCTTCAGTTGCTGCCTTCACGGTAGTTAATCGGAGCATCATTTCACCATAGAGTTCAATTGTTTCGTCTACTGCTACGCCTGTTCTCGCTTCGGTAACTGCTGATGACTGTCTGACTTTTCTTCTGATCACTCGGAAATGTCGATGAGAAACTGAATTATGGTCGTCATCGAAGTACGAAATAGCCGACAACGAGGCTATTCTCGCTGCTACATTCGTACGATGGTGGCAGCGGTTGGAAAATCTCAACAGCGCGCACTACATCACGATCATTTTACGTCATTGGCGCCAACGAGGCAATAAATCCGGCGACATACGAATAGCGCGCGTTTGCTTGCTGACAGTCCGGATGCGATAGACGCGGCGCTAATGCCGTCAGCGGGCGACGACCGAGGCCATGATGCACGGCGCTCAAACACGATAACCGGAATAAATGGCGGACGCCGGCCGGCTTCCGATAAACCGCGCGACGAATCGCGCACGGCGACTGAGCGGCGGGGCCGACATTAGCAGACGGCTGGAGGCAGCCGCCGACGCAGGCGCGGCCGCAGGCGGATTAGCGAGCGTGGCTGCCGCTTCCAGAGCTCGCTTCGCCACGGGCCCCAGTCGGCTGCGTCCGCGATACCTCAACAGGTCTGATCTCTCTCTCTCTCCAAGTCTGTACACGACTCTGCGCGAGATATAACCTAAAACAAAAAACGAGACGACCTATCACGAAGGAATTATCCAAATGAGAAGGACATCTGTTCGTCTGACGTACTTGTACAGACAACTGATTAAAATTTCAGAATTATTGGATATTTCATTCTAGAGAAAGAGCTTCACAAACTGAGCAGGTCAATGAAGCTTTGGTCCACCTGTTGCCCTTGTGCAATCAGTTATTGGGCTTGGTATTTTTGTTGGTTGGCCTCCTATGGGATATCGTGCCAAATTATACCCAATTGGAGTGTTAGTTCGCCAAACTCCCGAGCTGCATGGAGGGCCCAGATCATAATGTTCAAAATGTCCTGGACTGAGGAAAGATACGAGACCTTGCCGGTAAGCACGAAGACACGCTGTACAGACTCTGTTGGGTCGTATGTTGGGTAACAGTCAGTTTGGTATCCCACCACTGTCTAAGACGTCTGCCGATACCTCTTTGCTGTCGTCGGAGCCTGTAATCTCATTCAGTGGAGTAGCATTGTCTTCAGTGACGAGCCCCGCGTCGAAATGAGCCCAGATGACCAGCGAGGACACATCTGGATTCGCTCCAGACCTCGATGGGATGCCAATCTGACTGTCGCCCCCATACACGGCCCAAAAACCAGGAGTCGTGGTCTAGGGTGACATTACAGTTCATAGCAAGAGCTCTTTGGTTGTTATCCACGGCCTTGTTACAGCACAGCGGTTCGTCGACGATATTCTGCAGACCATTTTGTTGCCCTTCATGGCAAACCATTCTCGGCTTACATTTAAGCAAGATAATATCTTGCACGTGGCGAAATGCTCTACTGCTTGTCTTGGTGCTTGACAAACCCTACCTCGGCCAGCATGCTCACTGAATCTCTCCCAAACTGAAGATAATCCGAGCAATATAGACAGGTCCCCCAAACCAACTCGGGAATTTAAGAATGTAACGCGCCGATTGGACAGAATTCGGCACGTTATCCCGCTGGAGGACATGCAGTAACTCTGTCATTGAATGACAAGCCAAATAACTGTTTGCATAAGAGCCAGAGTGATGGACCAACACGTTACTTACTTGCTCAATTAGTTATGCTCTTTTATTTAAATAAATTATCCTGTTTTCCTCTACACGTACCTCACGTCTACCACTTTCCACCCCCATTCAGATAATTGATTCGTGCAGCATCGGTACTTTTGTCTTAGAGTTTATTACAACACATGTGATTTATTGCGCTGTAGGTTGTGCTGGAATACTCAAACAGTGCTGATTGGGGTTCGCAATATACACTGAAGGGGATTACTAGAAAATATTGCTAGTAACTATTTTACGTATTACGTGTACACAGCCTTGACATTACCCTCGCTTATCGTTACTCGACACCACTTCGGTCTCTGGCCACCATTTTTCGGTCACATTTGTGGGTGCTGGAAATGTGTACTTGAGGAGAAAGCTTCACGCCCTCTTGGCTCTTCAGGTGGGCCCCGCTACAGTATGAGTGTTTTTTCCAGGGGAATGATTAGCAGTTCTCACGAACATTTCGACCCCTCTACTGGGATCTTACTTAGGATCTTCTGGTGTCCACTACTGCTCGAACACTCTTACATTAGTGGACACAGAAGATCCTGAGGAAGTTAACGGCAGAGGGGTCGAAACGTCGATCATTTTACTACAAATATGGCGCGGCCTGATAACCCGGAAGATTTGAACTACGGATTGCGTCATGCCACTGGGCATGTGGCGCGCACGAGCCCACCAGACTAGTACTGCTTCAGTCCAGTGCCCATCTCGATCTGGTAAAATATGGATCTTGTCTGCAAAAAGTGGGAACATTGCTGTCCTTTACCCGATGTTTCGTAAATTTTGTCACATTTTCCGTGTTTCACGCTGCCAGTAGCTTGGAATTGTCCCATTCACGCTGAAATTTTGAAATATTAAATGTCGGGCAAGACGAAGGAAAATTTGTGCATTTCGTGGACGAAAGGCAGAGAAGTCGGGAGAGGTTCAGTGACGGAGCGTCGAATGAGACTGTAGCTAATGGACATCCTGAGCTGCTTGGTGCATTTTGCTGAACTTGAGATTTAAGTTTTCGCTACCCACAGCAGTGTGATGTGTAATCTAAGCATCTCGTTTCTCTTTTGTTTATGCTGGTTCATATCCATGAACTGCATAGATAAAGATATCTTCGTGCTTTGTTCTCTGTATAAACTTACGCTTCATATTGTAGATTCAAATAATGTTTTTTCCTTCATTTTAACTGACAAAAACGTGTGACACATATTATTAATAAGTTCTCTACCTTGCTCTCTCTCCTCCGCATTATTTTCTCGTTTGCTGGAACTCTGATGCCAGATATTTATATTTCTGACTTCCTCTGTAATATTTCCACCTATGATAACGTCATGACGCTTATCATCTAGAGGGAAATATATTGTTTTGGAAAATATTAGAGATAGTCCCATCTTATAGTATCTTTCTGCGAGTTTCATTATCATTTACTTTGTATCGCAACCATCTGCCGCCAATATTACATGCGAACATTAAATTTGATAGGTAAGCCTCCATCCACGCCTAGGCACATTCCTCCATTTCTCATGCATTCTTCAACAACTTCTTTCAATGTACCTAGTATAGGTGTTATGCAACACTCTTGTATAAAGTCTTTGCTTGGTCGCATTACTCGTGAACTTGATTTACCTTTTTTAATTCTTGTCTTGTGAACTCTTATAAGGGCAGTAGTATATATCTTCTTCACTGTGCTTTTGTCGGGATGCCGACATAGATTTTTGTTGGCGCAGTTTCATATACTTTTTTGTAAATCTATGAAAATAGCAGACGTATCTCTGTCCCTAGCTCTTCTTTTCTCAGTTGTCTCTTTTATAGTGTATTGTACCTGCAACAAACAAAGCCTATGTTCGTCTGTAAAGATGGACTCTTCAAGCTAGAAATCTAAGTTGCATAACACTGTGTGTACATATGTTCCGTTCAAATTCTTAAAGAAGCGACTGGTAGGCTATGTAGGGAGTGTCCTACATTACATTGACTAAATATTACCACTGATTATCGAAAACAATATAGCCAACTTAACGTTATTCTTTGCATTGTGAAGATTCTGCGATTCTCTATAGAAATAAATTAAATGTGCACCCAGATGTCGATAGTAACAAAGTGAGGTGAAACATGGGAGCGCGATTCTAAGCAATATTGTGAGACGATGTCTGTCCGCGAGAGTAAAATTTCAGCAGTGATGGTCGAGAGCTAGGTGACACAAGACATGTGACGCCGCCCTCACGTCTGTGATGCCAGATCTTGCCACACTCAACGCCTCACTTCATCTATATGGCCGGGAGGGATTTAGATGACTTAACTACACTTGAAGATGGAATTCAAGGTAAAATTCCCAAGCATAGCGTAAAGCGCAATTGCAGCGTTGGGCTCGTAATTGTTTGTCCGAGTTTGCAATAATCCCATGTTTTGCTTTTCTGTTAAGAAGCCTCGTTATCCTCCAAATTCTAATTATTATTCTCCACATCTAATTCATAAATATGCTGTGGTTGTGAAATGTTAATGTAATTTTAAAATTGAAATAACTTATTAATCGGGCACTAAGCCATTTATGATACTTATCATGTAATTGTAAGGCATTTCGCCATTACTAATACTTGTCAAACTATTATTAGTGATGATGATTTCTGAAGTTTTTAAGTATACTTAACATATGCAATACCCACTTAGGAGGTATTTAGTAGTTAACAGGACCAAAGCAAACTCCTTTTCATTAAATTTATTCTTAGCAACAATAAGCTTTAGCCGCTGCTGCTGCGTGCTGTTGCGAATTGCTGTAAACCACTTGGGAAAAGGCAGTCAGCTAAAGAGGTGAATGAAACACAACACTTACACACCACAACATGTCATGACCAGTAAATTCCGTTGCACAATCCAGATTCTGTATCACTCGTAAATTCTTATTCAGATACGCAGTTAGTTAGCTTATTCAAATGTTAGCTTTAAGTTTTTCAGGTAACGACCTATTGAGGGATTAAATGACAGTCAAACTGACACTTTTACAACACAAACACACACACACATTGTTGTGCAGGTTAGACTCGGATTACTGGTAGCTCAGGTTCCTTATAAAGTCCATTTTCACAGATGAACAAGAACTTCATTTGTTGCATGTACGTTACAATATTAACTATCTTATGCATGCAAGATCGGTCAGGGGTAAAGCAACTTCGATTTTCTCCTGTTAAGATACCATTCTCCAGACTTACAATTCGACCACACGCCACTCAAGTTATCCGGCTATGCTAATGCCCCTACGGTTGTTGCAATCTTTTTTGATCCTTCTACTCTGAACACCAACAGAAATCAAAACAGCCTAATATTCGGTTGTGCCGTGAAATTTAAGGTACTCTGGAATTTACCAGGAGTAAATTCATAGTGACAGTCATCTGACTCACCGAAACCCCAAACTGAAATCATAATGTGCAAATATTGTCAAAAGCTGCCGTGGAAATTTAAGATACTCGTGAAATACCCGGGAAGGAAGAAATCTTAACACGCAGATATTATCAAAACCTAACTCTCAGGGCAGTTTGTTCCTTCGGAGTAACCACCAACCGATAAATGAGAACAGCTGATGCACTACATTAAAATCAAAATCGTATAATATTCTCCATACTATAAATTCCTTCCGAAGCCCGCCTCCCCCCCCCCCCCCCCCCCCGGCCCCACCAACCAAATAACAATTTATAAATTGCTGAAAGTGACTCTGTCGTAACATAACCAACTGTAGTCTCATTTTATGTTACTAAGGCTTCTATTCACGAATGCTTACAACTACATCCACAAGATACCAATGTAAGAGGCTGAGTTACTGAGCGTATCATTAACTGATGAGACGGTACGTAAGGCAGAATGCCATCGCCGTGTCTCTGAGTGAGAACATTTCCAGACATGCCATGAGTCCAACTGATCTAGAACGAATAGTCCTTCACCGGTAATTCAGAGACCTTTGTCCTCCCAGTTCCCAGTTCCAACAGGGCAGGTCGAAGACTCATACAGAAGATCTCATACGAAACGTGCTCGTACGGCACTTCACTATAGCATCTCACTTGCAATGTCGTTCAAAAAGCTTCAGAAACCGTGAAATTGTTCAGCATTAGCCCCACGGGACAGTATTATAAAGACCAACTGACAACAGGATGCTCATCAGTACAACTCGTATCAACCGCTGGTCACAACCAAAAGTAGCCACAGTAGTTCCAATTAACCTTCATATTACTTCCGTAAAATCCACGTATCATATGAGATCATACAATTCCGATTCTGTAAAATGAGAACATATGGCGACGCTCAACCGCTTACGGCACCATAACGTCACCATTGCGCTTACCTCAGTCTGCAGTCATTCCTCACAGCGCGGCAAACTCCCTTCCTACTGTTGTCACTCGGTGGCTCCTTTCCCCACTGCCCCTACCATTACGGAGCTCAGTGCCTGATGGAAAAGACGCTAGACACTAATCTAACCCCAGTCGATTCGCAGGACCTTGGCAGCCGGTACAGTGTCGAACTGAGCACCGATGATGAATACATAATCGTCATTCCATGTTTCTGTAATGGTGATAATTACGGACTCTTAATTCAGTCAGGAAGGAAAACCAGAAGAACTGGATCAGTGGGGAATTCTCACTCCTTATTCACTGGTCGAACACAAATCTACGTATTTTACATAGTTTCAGTCAGTTTACAACCAATTAAGCTTTAATTTATTTTTAAATTAATTAAAAGGCCAAGCAATGAGCAACTCATTTAAAATTCAATGCCAGTTCAAATAATTTATGGAAAATTTGAAGTTAACTTTCAACCAAGCTGACGTAATATTCTTTAACTAAACTTACGCCCCATGTAAGACACAGTATATAATAAGGCTAAAGCCATACTAAACGCACACGTAAATCCAAGCAGTACCAGAACAGACCAGAGCGGCCTTCATTACACAATGGTGAGAATAAAACTTTATTTAAACTTGATTGATTTAAAAACCTAAAACCATACTTAAAACAATGAACAATTTAACACCAATATTTAGGCAATATAATTTTAAAGCCAGAACAACATATCAATTGAAGATTTAATTCAATTTCCAGTAATACAAAAATAATTAAGTTACAATAGATTAACCGCGCGGGATTAGTCGAGCGGTCTAAGGCGCTGCAGTCACGGACTGTGCGGCTGGTCCCGGCGGAGATTAGAGTCCTCCCCCGGGCATGGGCGTGTGTGTGTTTGTTCTTGCGATAATTTAGGTTAAGTAGGCTGTGGGCTGATGACCTTAGCAGTTAAATCTCATAAGATTTCACACACATTTGAACGTTTTACAATAGATTAAGGTATATGTTGGGCTGCCAACACACGTCAAAATTTGCTTAAGACGAAAGCAACAAGCTAACTGATACAAATTCAGAATTTTTTCCAAATATAAATTTAACTTAGAGAGTAACACGAAGTAGTAGGGCCGCGGTAGGGGGAAGCAGCGCGAAAGACTTAACAGCAGCGAGAGGTGCCGAGTGTATGCACTCGAAATGACGTAAACAGCCGGCCAAGCAAGCCGACGAGGCATTAGTAAGCGGGGCCCGATCCTAAATAACACGCACCTTCAGAGGAGTACAGGAGTTTATTAACGACCGTTTCCTGCAGCAAAAATAATTTTAATTAGAATTCCAACACACAGCCGCGCATCAAAATAATAGCTCTTAGCCAAAAATTAATTAATCTGAGCTCTTACCAAAAAACATGACATCTTGAGTATGTTTTAACGAGTTAACCAAAAGATTTAAGAAAACAGCTACAAATATTTTAAATAAATAATTTGAGCAGTAAGATGGTAATATCAGAAAAACTTTACTTTCTAGCAAAGCATTAAACCAGCTGCAAGGACATTCGCATGACATTCAAAGCTCTTGAGTACATACATTAGTCCATAGCGGTTGGAGAAACCAAATACATCCTGTAACAGACTAAAATTTGTCTGAGCCACATACATAGAACAGACGCACCACACAATTTCTTAGACAGCGTAGGCCTTTAGCATTAGCTTCAAAGAACCCAGAACAACAAAAGCAAATTACAAATAGGCTAATAAAACAGCAAAACAGAAACACATTCTGACATGAACATTAATCATCCGAGGTAACTAGTAATACTTAACTTTCACTCCACCTCCAGTCATTTATTTAAAAAATCAAAAGAATGAAGGGGAGGCGGAGAACAACAGGTAACGCATATACGAATGCACACCGCCCACAACTGAGAATAATCTTTCTTCTGGAACACGGCACTTTATACTGGCTAAAGGTTAAGAAGCACCACGCACTCATAGGGTTAACACACAAAACAAATTATAATAAGTTATCAGCTAATGAATCAGTTTGAAATGTCTACCAGATCTTGCAACTACATTGTCTTTCAAATACTGTGGAGACACGGACGTTCATACCCAACAGACAGAAGGAAGACAGATCAAAATGACAATGAACACTGCCCGACAGCTCGGCGCCTTTCTGATAAATCACAGCACAAGCCATGTCGGTACACGATAACTTACGCGGGGTATCATGACCCCAAATAGGTCGCTCGCCTACAATTAACACTACGGGGAAGAGGCCCCACGGTAAGCTGTTCTGTTCCTCAGCCCATATTGACAACCAAACCTTTCACTACGCACTGAGCCGACACACCAGAGGTCGCTGCGCTCCAACGGCAACATGTTAGTCAAAGATCACATAAACAGTGTTATCGAAACGTTGCAAGAACGCCGCCACAGCTCTGTTTTGACTGTATGCTAGAGTTAATCAATCACTGTGGCTGACGAGTAGTGATGTACTAGTCTCATGACAGCCAGTGAACACGGATATGGACGACCTGCTGTTCAGGCTAACAGTCGCACACCACCTGCAAGGAAGTAAGTCAGACAAACACTGGTAAGATGTAATCTTCTCTTAGTTTCTTAAAAGATAATGATACACAGAACCTCGAAGACACAGCACAGCAATCGACATCAATACGTCAGAATAGTAACAGTTCCTGTCCTAATCACCTACTATGCGCACCAGAGGTGATCGCATTGCGCATGCAGTGACATCCCACACCATCACATCAGATGTTCGGCTGTATGACAATGACATATGTTATCTAGCAACTTCCGTTCACAACATCACTTTGTGTCACCGTGTATCAGTGTGGTCACACAGACACGAAATAATTGACATCAGATAAATTGGCAGCATTTTGATTTGCTAACATAAGAACATACGTTACAAATGGAACAACATGGTTCAAGAGGCCTTTCCATGTCTAAAATATCTTTGCTCCAATCTATTTATAGAGGAGCGAAGAGTGAAAATTTGAACCCAGGTCCGGATTCGAACGCCATCTGCATGGATGCAGGAGCTCCTGTTTCGTTCGATGCACAGGGGCTACTCCAGTAGAGTTCATCTACAATGGTGTTTGAGTTTAGGGGAAGTACCAAGAGGGGTGAGGCGTGAATGGGAATTTGAGTTGAGGAAGGAGGCTACTAGGGTAGTCCACGCAGTCTTGCAAAGCCACTCTACCAGGCTGACGTAGTAGTTAGTGTATATGTCTAGTGAGCAGGAGACTTCTGAGGCTTCCAAGGTATGTGGAACCACATAGTTTCATTTGATAAGAGCAACTAAGCCTGGATTTCAGCATGGATCCTCCGTTTCGTTAGATACTGAGGTGCTATTCCAGTACAGCCTCTGCAGTGTTGTTCTAATTCAGAAGTAATACAAATAGACTGAAGCATGAATGGGAATTAGGATTCAGGAAGGTAGTGTGCTAGTGTAGTCTGTGCAGTTGTGCAAAGCCACTATGCCGGGGTGCCGTAGTGGTTAGTGCATCTGCCTAGTGAACGGGAGACCAGAGTTCGAATCCTGACCTTAGTACTAATTTTGATATGTCTCTTCAGTCTGCACTAATACAACATACCGTTATTCAACATAAGAGTAATATTTGTATTTACGTAATTATTTGGTCAAGTAATAAAAAGAAATTTAGAATGGGGTCGTATTGCCCCCAGTTGTATTCAGTGCTAAAACAGTGAATTTGTTTGTTACGAATGCCTTTAAGGTGACAACACGCCATTATAAATATCTGAGTTTGAATGAGGTCGTATAATAGGGCTACAAGAAGCTAGATGTTCCGTAGGTGATACTGCAGAAAGGCGTGATAGGAATATAGCCACTGCACATGACTGCTGGTAACGATGGTCACGGCAATGTGTGGTCGCAATATGTTTGGGCTCTGAACTGCCACGTGGCGCTACCGACAAGGAAGACAATTGTCTCCCGGCGCACAGTACTGCACCAATTTGAGCATCAGTTGACACCACAAAGAGACAACGAAGTGTTAGAGATAGGTTGCTTCCAGGACAGCTCTGAAGTATAAGACACGTAGAGTTCTGATCCCAAACGAATGCCATTTGCGATTTCGATTAGAGGACATTGGAGGTCAGTGTGGTGGTCTCTTTCTGATGAAAAGTGGTTCAGCCTAGGTGCCAGTGACGGCGGCGTGTTGGTGAGAAAGGCGCCAGTTGAAGGCCTGCAACCACCTGTCGGTGTCCTAAACACACTGGGCCTACACTAGGAGTTATGGTCTGGAGTTCGTTTCGTAAGACAGCACGAGTAGTCTCGTAGGTATCCAACGCACCCTGACTGCAAATTGGTACGTCCATGAGGCTATTTGGTCTGTTGCACTGCCACTCATGTACAGCATTCCAAAGCAGTTTTCCAACAGGATAACTCTCACTCACATTACGCTGTTGAAACACAACGTGCTTTACAGAATGTCGATATGTTGTCTTGGCCTCCTTCATCACCAGATCTGTCATCAATCGAGCACGTATGAGACATCATTGGAAGACAACCCTAGCGTTATCCACAAACAGCATTAATCGTCGAATTACTGATAGGCCAAGTACAACCGATGTGGAACTCCGTCCTAGAGACATCCGGCTACTGTATAACAAAATGTACGCACGTTTCTACGCTTCTATTCAACATTATGGCGGTTATATCGGCGTTTCACATTTCCCATTGCTTATCTCTCGCTTACTCTCTAGTAAAATCATTAGACGATCAATTCCAATTACAAAATGATCTAGAGAGAATATCTGTATGGTGCGAAAAGTGGCAATTGGCACTAAACAAAGAAAAGTGCGAGGTCATCCACATGGGTGCTAAAAGAAATCCGATAAATTTTGGGTGTACGATAAATCGCACAAATCTAAGGGCTGTCAATTCGACTAAATACCTAGGAATTACAATTAGGAGCCACTTAAATTGGAAAGACCACGTAGATCATATTGTGGGGGGAAGGATAGACAAGGACTGAGCTTTGTTGGCAGAAAACTTAGAAGATGCGACAAACCCACAAAAGATACAGCCTACATTACACTTGTCGATCCTCTGCTGGAATATTGCTGTGAGGTATGGGATCCTTAGCAGGTAGGATTGACGGAGGACATGGGAAAGTGGATCAAGTGGCTCTGAGCACTATGAGACTCAACATCTATGGTCATCAGTCCCCTAGAACTTACAACTACTTAAACCTAACTAACCTGAGGACATCACACAACACCTAGTCTTCACGAGGCAGAGAAGACATCGGAAAAGTGCAAAGGAGGACAGCTCGTTTCGTGTTACCGCGCAATAGGGGTGAGAGTGTCACTAATATGATGCGCGAGTGGGAATGGCAGTCACTGAAACATAGACGGTTTTCTTCGCGGCGAGGTCTATTTACGAAATTTCAATCACCAACTTTCTCCTCCGAATGTGAAAATGTTTTGTTGACGCCCACCTACGTAGGGATATATTATCATCATAATAAAATAAGAGAAATCAGAGCTCGAACGGAAAGATTTAGATGTTCCTCTTTCCCACGCGCCATTCGAGAGTGGAATGGAACAGTAGTATGAAAATGATTCGATGAACCCTCTGCTAGGCACTTTAGTGTGAATTCCAGAGTAACCATGTAGATGTAGATACATTGAACTGTGAACTTGAAATGTTACTCAGATAAAAAATGTTACCTTAACAAATGTATTCCCGAAATTCCATTGTTGTTGTCGTTGTTGTTGTTGTTGTTGTTGTGGTCTTCAGTCCTGAGACTGGTTTGATGCAGCTCTCCATGCTACTTTATCCTGTGCAAGATGCTTCATCTCCCAGTACGTACTGCAACCTACATCCTTCTGAATCTGCTTAGTGTATTCATCTCTTGGTCTGCCTCTACGATTTTTACCCTCCACGCTGCCCTCCAATGCTAAATTTGTGATCCCTTGATGCCTCAAAACATGTCCTACCAACCGATCCCTACTTCTAGTCAAGTTGTACCACAAACTTCTCTTCTCCCCAATCGTATTCAATACCTCCTCATTAGTTACGTGATCTACCCATCTAATCTTCATCATTCTTCTGTAGCACCACATTTCGAAAGCTTCTATTCTCTTCTTGTCCAAACTATTTATCGTCCATGTTTCACTTCCATACATGGCTACACTCCAAACAAATACTTTCATAAATGACTTCCTGATACATAAATCTATATTCGATGTTAACAAATTTCTCTTCTTCAGAAACGCTTTCCTTGCCATTGCCAGTCTACATTTTATATTCTCTCTATTTCGACCATCATCAGTTATTTTACTTCCTAAATAGCAAAACTCCTTTACTACTTTAAGTGTCTCATTTCCTAATCTAATTCCCTCAGCATCACCCGATTTAATTTGACTACATTCCATTATCCTCGTTTTGCTTTTGTTGATGTTCATCTTATACCCTCCTTTCAAGACACTGTCCATTCCGTTCAACTATTCTTCCAAGTCCTTTGCCTTCTCTGACAGAACTACAATGTCATCGGCGAATCTCAAAGTTTTTATTTCTACTCCATGGATTTTAATACCTACTCCGATTTTTTCTTTTGTTTCCCTCACTGTTTGCTCAATACACAGATTGAATAACTTAGGAGATAGGTTACAACCTTCTCTCACTCCCTTCCCAGTCACTGCTACTCTTTCATGCCCCTCGACTTTTATAACTACCATCTGGTTGCTATACAAATTATATATAGCCTTTCGCTCCCTGTATTTTACCCCTGCCACCTTCAAAATTTGAAACAGAGTAAGGTTTGCCCTTCCTTGATCTTACTTCCAATATAAGTCGTAAGGTCAGTATTGCCTCACGTGTTCCAATATTTCTACGGAATCCAAACTGATCTTCTCCGAGGTCGGCTTCTAGTAGTTTTTCCATTCCATTACTCTACATTATTGATTGGTGTTGCAGTATTTTCCCGTCTGTGCATTTCCAAAAGTGCTTAAGGGTCATACTGCCCCAGTGGTACTAGGAGGGTTAATTACTACCAGCGTGATCGGTACACCACCTACATATTTCAGTAACTACAGTGTTGGACTCTGTCCTGCATTCGGATTAAAGTCCACTGAACGCAAAGTAGAAGAATGCGCCAGTCACTAGCAGAGTGCTGCGCCGCCAGTTTCGGCGCCACCGACACGTCACAACGGCGACTGCAGCGGCTGGCCGCCAGACGGCACGGCGCCTCTCGTGGCGAGGAGCTAGAGAGAATGTATACAGCGAGAGTGGCCATAGGCGAAGTTGCCCGTGATTGGTTGATTAGCTTTGGCTGAAAAATGGCGCCAAACGTCTCTCGCGCTTCCTATGTTCGCCGTGCTTTTGAGTTGAACTTCAGAGGACTTTTGGAAACGATTAAAAGGTATCTGAATTATCGAGAGACTAGTTATGCGTTGTGTGCATGCTAATTCGATTTAGTTGTATATCGTTTTTAGTACGTAATTAGAGTTTGCGATCTTAAATACGAGTTGAAATAATGAAGCGTTTTGTGATGAAGTCTGTAGGCCTACATGTTTGAAGTAAACACGTTATTGATTGTACAGTACTGTTTTTGACATCTGTAATTCGTTCTGCAGGCGTTCGTAAACGATGCCAGGCTGTGCTTCATTTGATTGTTCCAATAGAAGCGAAGGTGGATTTCTCATGTTAGCATTTCCACGCAGTGAAGAAAGACGTACGCAGTGGGCAGTCGCAGTCAACAGGGCTGACGTAAATCAAACAGGAGACTTGTGGAAACCAACCAAGTGCTCTTATCTATGCGAGGTAAATCGTTTTTGCTTTTTACTACATATAAAACAACTTGCAATATACATAGTTAGATTTGGAAACAGACCTGTAAATTCGCTGTGTGAAAATTATTATAACGCATTATTCTTATAAACAAAGGCATGGCTCTGAGCACTATGAGACTTAACATCTGTGGTCATCAGTCCCCTAGAACTTAGAACTACTTAAACCTAACTAACCTAAGTACATCACACACATCCATGCCCGAGGCAGGATTCGAACCTGCGACCGTAGCAGTCACGCGGTTCCGGACTGAGCGCCTTAACCGCGAGACCACCGCGCCCGGCAAACAAAGGCATTTAACGAATGATTTCGCCATATTGTCTTGTGCTTTTGATTCGGTTAGTGTGTACTCCACTACTCCACCACTGGCCATTCAAAAGTCCCGCCGCAGTTTGGCAGAAAAACGGCCGCCGTATCGTCCGGTTGGCCTCTCTCCCTATACACGCTCTCTACGAGGGCCGGGCTCGGCCGCGCTGTCCCCTAACTACGCAGCCGCCGAGGAGCCCTCCTGGGCGCGAGCGCCGCTAATTGCCACCCGATATTAGGCGGCTGCGGCGGGCGGCATTAGCGCTGCTAACGCGTCGAGGACCCTCTGCCGCTGCTACTGGCGCTGCAACTCCTGCTGCTGCAGCCGCAGAGCACCTCGCCGGACAGTGGCGCCAGCCAGCCAAAGCGGCTTACCGCGCACCCACTGTTGGCGGAGCAGCGTCGTGCCACGAACACTGGCTGCCACTCTTCGGTAAATTCACGTAATCCGATGGAGCGTCTCCATGTACTTCTGATACTACTTCATCCGCTATGAACTCAGTATTCAAAGACTGCGACGTTAATGTAAATGTGTGTGGCGAGGGCCTCCCGTCGGGTAGACCGTTCGCCGGGTGCAAGTCTTTCGATTTGACGCCACTTCGGACACTTGCGCGTTGATGGGAATGAAATGATGGTGATTAGGACAACACAACACCCAGTCCTTGAGCGGAGAAAATCTCCGACCCAGACGGGAATCGAACTGTGCAATATTCTTGCGTAGTGACTGTGCTAATTTCTGAATACGGAATGCGAGCTAATACTAACCGGAAGTTTTACCTAGTACCTCTGACTGATGACCTATAAAAACTTCGACACTGATATACATGGTTCATCTCCACGACCCGATATGGTCCGTGGTATTTGATCAAGATCGTACCCGTCTTTCCTTCTGGTGTACTGGGATTAGTGACCAATACACACTGCCCTACACGGAACTGTGATAGTCTGCCCATTAGCTATTCGGCTGTTCCTGGCATGCCACAGCCTTCGTGATCGCCTTTTCTACGTTTATCCACACCTCCCAATTTCTTCTCACAAACTTCTTCACTGGTTCGCAGTTGGCGCCTAATTTAGGACTTAAAACGTCAATGTGGGACTGCATTTCCTGCCCGTATACTGCCTCAAGTAGTAACATGACTGTTCACGTGTGGACCTTCCAGTTGCACGTGCAAACTATACAGGACGCTTAATTTCCGTGTTAGAGCTCATTTTAGTTTCGTCATTCCAACGTGATCAAATTGCAAATTTTCACAATCAATATGTGTGGGCTGACAAGAATCCGCACGCAATCGTGCAATCACGTCATCAACACACATTTTCTGTGAACGTTTGGGCAGGCATTGTTGGTGATGTCTTGATTGTGCCCCATGTTCTTCCACCTACGCTCAATGGAGCACGTTATCATGATTTCATACGGGATACTCTACCTGTGCTGCTAGAACATGTGTCTTTACAAGTACGACACAACACGTGGTTCATGCACGGTGAAGTTCCTGCACATATAAGTCGAAGTGTTCGTACGCTTCTCAACAACAGATTCGGTGACCGATGGATTGGTAGAGGCGGAGCGGACCAATTCCATGGCCTCCACGCTCTCCTGACCTCAACCCTCTTGACTTTCATTTATGGGGACATTTGAAAGCTCTTGTCTACGCAACCCCGGTACCAAATGTAGAGACTCTTCGTGCTCGTATTGGGGACGGCAGCGCATCAGGAATTCCATGCGACGGAGGGTGGATGCATGTATCCTCGCTAACGGAGGACATTTTGAACAATTCCTGTAACAAAGTGGTTGAAGTCACGCTGGTACGTTCTGTTGCTGTGTGAGGAATGTTTCCTGAAAGTTTGGCCGTACCTTTTTGTAACACCCTGTATAGTACAAGTGCAGATACTGACACTAACACGAATCAATACAGAAATGGATAAATGATCACTGTTCCGTAAACACAACAAACAATGATTTTGTCGTTAGGGCCCAGACTTTACTCCTTACCTGCGCAACAAGGATTGTAAAAGTCTTCTCTCCTTTCCACAACACCTGTGATCTATATGTCTGCTGCACGTTGACCAGAAACAAATCATGCTTGGAGCCTCCCAACAGATAAATTCCGAAACGTACCAATAGTAAAAATAAGTATAGCATTCACATTCAGTGTAACTTCGCAATAAAAATGTGACTCATATATAACCTTTCGATAATTGACTGACTGTCAATCTAAACTGGTAAATTTGGACTTCAGCAGCGCTGCGTCATGACCCTGAAAGATTATATTGAACAAATTGAAAATTCTTACCTCAATGACGTCGCCTAATAACGTGTATATATCTGCTCCTACATGAAATTTTTCTGGCACAGCCCAGTGCAATACTGGCCGATAGATTTGTCATGTATAAAAAGAAACAACTCATTTTTCTTTACAACAATTGGGATGACCATGGATTGGAGAAATTAGTAAATTCTTTAAATTGAGATGAATGATTGTCAAAAGTTAATTTTTATAAGAAAGATTATTATTAAGAGATTTTTTAAAAACATTTACATGGGATTTGATATAACAATAGTACATATCCGCGAGGCTGCTTTTACCTTATACTGAAAGGCTCAGACCCCGCCATCGCTCCCACGACCGGCCCAGCCAACTCGATACACCAGACTCCTTGCTACTACTTACTCCTACTGCCACACAGTACAGCTTACATACCGCAGGCAGCGCATGAGCAATCCATCTAAATTTCATCTGCTCGAGTGCATTAGCAATAAATTCCTTAGTCATGGACCTCTTACATGCTGCTTTTGATAAAAGCGCTGTTAAGCGATGCGTGTGAGCATGCTTCAAATCACACCCCTGAAAACTGCGCGTGCGATGATCGTACGCATTAGGTCTTCAGTCTGCAAACAGGAATGTGGAATTTCAAGGTGAAGAGAATCAAATTCTCTTTTAACTTAAATTTAATGTAGTTCATAAAGCACGCTGTTGAAGCATTTCAGCTACATTTTGAATGCAGGTTACAAGACTCTTGTAGACACCATACGCTTTTTTGTGATATTTGTCACGCATCGACGTAGGTAGCCACGGTTATTAAAGGAAGTGACAAGTTAATTTAAGGGCTTGCCAGATGCACTTCCTGTAATCGCCCCATTACCCAACGGGACGTAAATATTACCCGTCTTTCTCAAAATTTCGAACGTCTTGTACCATTTTATACTATCGAACGCTTTCCCCAGGTTAAGAAATCCTACGATCGATCTTGATTTTTCATTAGTCTTACTTCCACTTTCATGCACCACGTCAGAACTGCCTTTCTGGTGGCCTCACCTTTTCTAAAGCCAAATTTCAATTCATGTAACATACTCAAGTTTGTTTTCCTTTATTATGTATTCCTGTTGGCAGCTTGGATGCATGAGCTATTAAGCTGATTATACGATATTTCTCGCACTTGTCGGATTTTGCTGGCTTCGGAATATTTTTCAGAAAGTGTTATAGGTTATTACCAATATCATAGATTCTAAACACCAACATGATCGATCTTTGATTTCCAGTTTCCTGAATGATTCTAGAAAGTCCTATGGAATGTTACTTACACCTTCTGTCTTGCCTGCTCTCTAGTCTTCCAGAGCACTTTTAAATTCAGACTAATACTGGATTTACCTCATCGAGCCAGTTTCTTCTTCTGTAACGCCATCAGTCAATTCCTCCCACTCAAATAGGTCTTCAGTGTACTCTTTCCGCCTGTTCCCTCTATCTTTTGCATTCTGCAGTGGAGTATCATTGCACTCTTATTGTTGTCACCCTTGCCTTTAACTTTTCTAAATGTTGAATCACTTCTTTGTCTATCACATTTCCCCTTCAGTCATATCGCCTTGGTTTCGTTGCACTTCCTATTTAGTTAATTGGTATGTGGTACACGTCGCTGTTTTTTTGTTTTTCCCTATACATGTTTGCACTTTCTTCTCTCGTCGAACATTTGAAGTATTTCTTTTCTCAAGGTATTTTCGTTGTTACCCTTCCATGATTTCGTCTTTACAAACCTATCATCCAATGTTCATTCATTTGCAGTTGTCGCCTGGACATAATATGACACACAAAGTATAAGGTAGAAATCGTGATCCATAACAAACTCTTCCTGAGATCACCAGGAGCTGGATCCAAGGCAAGCGCAACTTGTGTGTTGACTGCGATGGAGATTAGGTGACTCGGAGTTGACGCAATCACACTCAGCCCCTGCAATGTCCCTCAAACAATTCTGAACGATTAGGTACTTCATTGCCCACTATGTGGTCTACATAAAGAAACAGATGTAAATAATTAGGCAGTAGGTTCCTACGTTGTTAGTCAATGAGCGGAAATTTTATACTTGTCAGGAGGTCTATTTAATACCACACACACGTTCCCACACCAGAGTACTTCCACCATCTGCTATTATGGCACCCCCATGCCAATGGAAGTGTATCGACTCTTACGACTCTAGAGGGACTTATACCTCTCTTTGACTTGTACCAACCGTACAACAGTTTGCCGAGCTTCGAGCGGTCTGACAATGCACATGTTGAACTCTGTTACCTCTGACGGTGAGCGAAGATTCCGTGTCTACCTTACATCGAGGTAGTGGTCCTCATTGAATAGCTATTCTGATTTCTAAAACTGAAAAGGCGAAAGTTTTGCTGCACTGTGCTCTATTTATTCATTATAATATTAAAAACGATGTAAGTCAAGTATGCAGGCTCTATGTCCTAATTAAAGGAGAAAGACTATCAATGATAAGATTCGCTCATGACATTACTATCCAATGTGTAAGTAAAGAAGATCTACGGTATCTGTTGAATGGAACGACTTAATGAGTACATAACATAGATCCAAAATAAATCGAAGAAAAACGGAAAGTCATGATAAGCAGCAGAAATCAGATTAGCTATCAGTGGAACATCAAAACTGGGGACCACGAACTAGAAATGTAATGGAATCCTGTTACCTTTGAAGAGAAATAACACGAAACAGGTGAAGAAAGAGGGACACAAAAAGCAGACTAGCACAGGCAAAGAGGGTGTTCCTGCCAAAATAAAGCTAGTGGTATCAAATAACAGCCTTAGTTTCAGGAGAAACTTCATGAGAATGTATGTTTGGAGCATCACATTCCATGAAAATGAATAATGGACAGTGGGAAAACTAGAGAAGAGGAGAGTCAAAGTGTTTGCAAACTGCTGCTATAGAAGGATTTTTCAAATTAGGAGGAATGAGAAGAAAACAAAATCTTATTTTCCGCAGTATCTGGGAGAAGAGGACTGTGTGGAGAACACTGAACAGTAAAAGACACAGAAAAATAGGACGTGTTAACACGTCAAGAAATGACTTCGATGCTACTGAAGGGAGCAGTAGATAGTTAAAACAAAGGGGGAAAAAACACACTGTCCACCAAATAACTGTGGACGTCAGACACAAACACTGCCCTGAGCTAGCGCAGGAGAATAATTCGTGAAGGATAGCATAAAGGCAGTCAGAGGATTGACACACGGAAACAAAAATCCGTTGTTACAATCCATTTGTTAGACATACTGGACTGGAATGTGACGCCGATAGCCAGTGCATCAAGAGGCACTCCGAACTACGCCATTCACTGCAGTTATAGGAATGCTCTTTCTAAAACACAATGGCTCTAACACCACAACTGCTCATGAATATTTTGGTATTTATCATTCTAGGAAAGCTGATACAAGACCTTTAAACATTTCAGAAACACAAGTATGGGTCTGAAAATGTGAAACAATTCACAGTACTGATTCTTGTAGTATAATAATAGTATATAAATCACGAATCGTACACTATAGTAGTATCAGGAGCAATGAAAGTACACTATAAGGATGGGTTCATGCAGACTCCGAAAGAGATACATTTGTTACTTACCTAAATAATTGTGAACAGATGTTGGACCATCACGTAGACACGAACGTGCACTATGTGATTTTTAAAAAGGAAGGAAAGAAAAAGCAACAATAAACGTTCATTACATTTGCAGACGAACGGTGTGAGGGACATCAGCATGTCACAACACCGGATAAAGGGAATCTCCAGCTTCCAAGGTGAACCAAGATTTTAATTAAAGCAAACAATGAACAAAGAGATGGAACAGTGGTGGAGTACTCGGACCCACGCGCTAGCTCTTTTATCAACGAAGTTCATCCTCTTCGCTGATTAAACTTCCAGTTCAATGAATAAGACGAGAGATTTTTGTGGTGGAAAGAAGCAAATCAGCAGGCGGAATTTGTTTTGGTCTCTGCCGGTGACATACTTCACACGACACATGCATCCCGATCTTCCTTTTCAGAGAACTAATTTGTGACTCACTCTCACGGACAAAGAGCACTGTACTGGGACAGCTGTTTTCAAATAGGTTCAAAATATTCAATTCTCCAGCAGAGTAGAGAAGTTGGCGGAAGCCTTTGTAGAAATATTAAGAAGTGACAGCTGTTGCAATAAAACATCGTACTCTAAATATTGTAAGTACAGAGTGTTAGGAGATGGACAATTTTTTGGCTTAGCACGGAGATGCAGATCATGTCAGGGATATTTTGTATTTGTTTACTAATAAAATACTATACGTTAAGCATGCACAGCTACTGTAGAGCAGCCGTGTTCATAACCTTATACTGTAATTTAAGTTCGGTTTCAGTGAAGCAGTTTATCTGTGCGGCTTTCTCAAGAAATTTTATTTCTACATCTACATCTACATCCGTACTCCGCAAGCCACCTGACGGTGTGTGGCGGAGGGTACCCTGAGTACCTCTATCGGTTCTCCCTTCTATTCCAGTCTCGTATTGTACGTGGAAAGAAGGATTGTCGGTATGCTTCTGTGTGGGCTCTAATCTCTCTGATTTTATCCTCATGGTCTCTTCGCGAGATATACGTAGGAGGGAGCAATATACTGCTTGACTCTTCGGTGAAGGTATGTTCTCGAAACTTTAACAAAAGCCCGTACCGAGCTACTGAGCGTCTCTCCTGCAGAGTCTTCCACTGGAGTTTATCTATCATCTCCGTAACGCTTTCGCAATTACTAAATGATCCTGTAACGAAGCGCGCTGCTCTCCGTTGGATCTTCTCTATCTCTTCTATCAACCCTACCTGGTGCGGATCCCACACTGCTGAGCAGTATTCAAGCATTGGGCGAACAAGTGTACTGTAACCTACTTCCTTTGTTGTCGGATTGCATTTCCTTAGGATTCTTCCAATGAATCTCAGTCTGGCATCTGCTTTACCGACGATCAACTTTTTCTGAGGTGTAACCATTTCATGGAATTATAAATCTGAAACACTGCTATGATGTTAGTTGGAGAAACAATATTTTTTCGTCACTTGATTTTTAGCAACTCATATGAGATGCTCAACATAAAAGCCTAAATTTCCTTCCTCCAGTGACCGTCATAGCACTGTTAAATTTTGCAAGTCTGTTTCTGTTTCGTTCTAATAGTAATTAACGTTTCCATCAGATAATCGCCGAATGACTGTTGAACAGATCGCCTCCAGAGTTGGCATTTCTGTGGGTTCCGTGCACACAATCCTGCATGACGACCTAAAAATGCGAAAAGTGTCGTCCAGGTGGGTGCCATGAATGCTGACGGACGACAACATGGCTGCCCGTGTGGCATGTTGCCAAGCAATGTTGAAGCGCAACGACAGCATGAATGGGACTTTCTTTTCGTCGGTTGTGACAATGGATGAGATGTGGATGCCATTTTTCAATCCAGAAACAAAGCGCCAGTCAGCTCAATGGAAGCACACAAATTCACCGCCACCAAAAAAATTTCGGGTAACCATCAGTGCTGAAAAAATTATGGTGCCCATGTTCTGGGACAGCGAGGGCTCAATCCTTACCTATTGCGTTCCAAAGGACACTACGGTAACAAGTGCATCCTACGAAAATGTTTTGAAGAACAAATTCGTTGCTGCACTGCAACAAAAAGTCCGGGAAGGGCTGCGCGTGTGCTGTTTCACCAAGACAACGCACCCGCACATCGAGCTAACGTTACGCAACAGTTTCTTCGTGATAACAACTTTTAAGTGATTCCTCATGCTCCCTACTCACCTGACCTGGCTCCTAGTGACCTTTGGCTTTTTCCAACAATGAAAGACACTCTCCGTGGCCGCACATTCAGCAGCAGTGCTGCTATTGCCTCAGCGATTTTCCAGTGGTCAAAACAGACTCCTAAATAAGCTTTCGCCGCTGCCCTGGAATCAAGGCGTCAGCGTTGTGAAAAAGGTGTACGTCTGCAGGGCGATTACGTCGAGAAGTACCGCCAGTTTCATCGATTTCGGGTGAGTAGTTAATTAGAAAAAAAATCAGAGGCCTTCGAACTTGAATGCATCTCGTACTGTGTAACCGTCACACAGTGTGTATGGTAGAGCATATGCTGTCATTTTTCTCCCATTCTTATTGCATTCGCAGATAGTACGTGGAAACGATTGTTAGCAGCTCTGTGTACGATACGACCGACTTTCTATAGCTTTTGCGTCGTGTTTATTAGTCGATACATCTATTGGTCGAAGTAAGATTTTTCTTTACTACTTCTTTTAGTGCATCTCTTCTTCGACTCTTCCGAACAACTTACACCCCTCTAACCCATGGAAAAAGTTTAATGGTGAGAGGAAGAACATTTTTATAAAATCCCAAAAACACACGTGGGTTACACCTGATACATTACGGCAAGAAGAAAGGAATAAAAGTGAGATAATGTTAATACTTTCATCCTTCTTTACCGCCTCTGCATTACTGCACATGACGTGTCACTGAGCACATTTGTGTTGTGCATGCAGTACACGTGAGGTGCCTAGTTGATTTCACTGGCCTGTGTGGAACACACAAGTTCTTGTACAATTCAGTAACCTGCTGTCTTCATGATGATGATGTGTCCAGCGCAGAAAACAGCACGCAGTTCGTGGATTCTTTTTCATGAGGCTGAAATTAACTTAGCAAGGAACTGCTGCTACGAATAAACTATAACTCTTTTGGGATGTCACTGGCGTTTTTATTGATATAGACACGAGAAATTGTTCTTGGTATCAACGTATTGAAGAAATCTTTACACAGTCATAATATCTGGCTAAAATAACATGAATACATCCTGCCACAGACAACATGTCTGTCTACTGGAACGGCAGAACTGGAGAGCCGGACTACCCGAGACACTTCGCGCGCCAGGCCAGCAAGGCGTAACCCGAACGCCTCCGAAGTGCATCGGCAATAATATCGTCACTCTTTTGTTCTAGTAATACCTTGATTTTAATAATTTTGAAGTGACTGATTGATAACTGGCTGTTGAGAGATGTTTATTTTAAAAAATGAAGTAATTTGGATGAAAGGTTTAATTAATAATAGCAACTAAAGTTTAATGTTTTGGCGCCCTACCGCCGAACACAGCAGCCAATCACAGAGCAGCAGCATCATGCAGATGGTCTTTCTCACGGGAATGGTACCGAATCTAACATCTGTCACCGGTACCTCATCCCACATTGCGTTATCTCTATCCTTCTTGCATCTCCACTGCCCTGGGAATAGTTTCCTGGAGCTGGAGCCTAATATGATGGCTCAATAAGCCAGAAATATTACAACATTCCTCATGTAAACTAGCGGCAGGACATTTGGCCGAGTCCTACCTATACTCAGAATGTTCGTGTGTCAATTACCGTCAGCTCGTTGGGTGGTAGGAGCTGTCGTACGACAGTGCGACGTAAAAGTGGACAGGGCGGATGGAGCCGTGTGATGCGTGTTGCGAAGTCGGGCGGACTTCTTCTGGAGGAGTGCAGCGCGCGACCTGGGTTTCCACAGTGCGCCACAGGCGGCTGTATTTCTGAGGCGGCGCTCGCGCCCTTTGAAGTTCGTATTACATCCCGGTGCAGGGCGAAGTAGCGGAGCTGCTTGTGCCGGCTTTCCTGTTAACGTAGTACACATTGCTGGCGAGGCGAATTCTCTGCGCCGGCAGACAAGCAGACGAGGGTCACCTCTGCTTGGTCCCAGAAAAAAGGAATCTCGAGTTCTCTTGAACAGCGCTGCATACCCAGAGTAAGGGTGTTTGCTCGTAAAAATGCCAGGTTTTTCAGCATTACACAAGAATTTTCATTACGTCCCCTACTAGAAGCGATATGGTGCTCAAATATTTGTAACTTGTAGCTAGATGATGCAGTGCGAAATTAATACATAGAAAGTTACGAATGTGATTTCTTAGAATTTATTCCACATAGTATGCGAGAAGCACTGAAAGACCTGAGTCGAAACAAGGCCCCCGGAGTAGACAACATTCCATTAGAACTACTGACGGCCTTGGGAGAGCCAGTCATGACAAAACTCTACCAGCTGGTGAGCAAGATGTATGAGACAGGCGAAATACCATCAGACTTCAAGAAGAATATAATAATTCCAATCCCAAAGAAAGCAGGTGCTGACAGATGTGAAAATTACCGAACTATCAGTTTAATAAGTCACAGCTGCAAAATACTAACGCGAATTCTTTACAGACGAATGGAAAAACTGGTAGATGCGGACCTTGGGGAGGATCAGTTTGGATTCCGTCGAAATGTTGGAACACGTGAGGCAATACTGACGTTACGACTTATCTTACAAGAAAGATTAAGAAAAGGCAAACCTACGTTTCTAGCATTTGTAGACTTAGAGAAAGCTTTTGACAATGTTGACTGGAATACTCTTTTTCAAATTCTAAAGGTGGCAGGGGTAAAATACAGGGAGCGAAAGGCTATTTACAATTTGTACAGAAACCAGATGGCAGTCATAAGAGTCGAGGGGCATGAAAGGGAAGCAGTGATTGGGAAAGGAGTGAGACAGGGTTGTAGCCTCTCCCCGATGTTATTCAATCTGTATATTGAGCAAGCAGTAAAGGAAACAAAAGAAAAATTTGGAGTAGGTATTAAAATTCATGGAGACGAAGTAAAAACTTTGAGGTTCGCCGATGACATTGTAATTCTGTCAGAGACGGCAAAGGGCTTGGAAGAGCAGTTGAACGGAATGGACAGTGTCTTGAAAGGAGGATATAAGATCAACATCAACAAAAGCAAAACGAGGATAATGGAATGTAGTCAAATTAAATCGGGTGATGCTGAGGGAATTAGATTAGGAAATGAGACACTTAAAGTAGTAAAGGAGTTTTGCTATTTAGGAAGTAAAATAACTGATGATGGTCGAAGTAGAGAGGATATAAAATGTAGACTGGCAATGGCAAGGAAAGCGTTTCTGAAGAAGAGAAATTTGTTAACATCGAATGTAGATTTAAGTGTCAGGAAATCATTTCTGAAAATATTTGTTTGGAGTGTAGCCATGTATGGAAGTGAAACATGGACGATAACTAGTTTGGACAAGAAGAGAATAGAAGCTTTCGAAATGTGGTGCTACAGAAGGATACTGAAGATAAGGTGGATAGATCACGTAACTAATGAGGAGGTATTGAATAGGATTGGGGAGAAGAGAAGTTTGTGGCACAACTTGACTAGAAGAAGGGATCGGTTGGTAGGACATGTTTCGAGGCATCAAGGGATCACAAATTTAGCATTGGAGGGCAGTGTGGAGGGTAAAAATCGTAGAGGGAGACCGAGAGATGAGTACACTAAGCAGATTTAGAAGGATGTAGGTTGTAGTAGGTACTGGGAGATGAAGCAGCTTGCACAGGATAGAGTAGCATGGAGAGCTGCATCAAACCAGTCTCAGGACTGAAGACAACAACAACAACAACAACAGTATGCGAGACTTTGCTGTGACAAAGCGCCACATGAATATTAACTGCAATACGTCCATTTTTATTTCTTCATATTGCATTGGCGATATTTCTTTTATTTTTGTAGAACAAAGTACCGCCTCTGTATCGACGAACTAGCCAGTCGCCTGCGGTATCTAAATTAAGGAGGCGCCAAATCTTAGGCAAAATACAAGAAAATTTCAAAAAAGTTCTGTCCCTTTCATTGTTAGCTGTTTCACTCCTCGATCAGCACAATGTAAAGGTATTTCTCTTGCGGCCGTTACTGTAGCAGCCTTCTGTAGACCCCCACTCGGCACTGACCTACACTTACATAATCCCAGCAGCTATAAAGCACTCCGTCTTCAGGCCACAAGTGGCTCACCGGAACCATCCGACCGCCGTGTCATCCTCAGTTGAGGACGCGGTTAGGAGGGGCGTGTGGTCAGCACACCGCTCTCCCGATCGTTATGATGGTTTTTTTTGACCGGAGCCGCTACTATTCGGTCGAGCTGCCCCTTAATTGCATCACCAGGTTGAGTGCACCCCGAAAAATGGCAACAGCGCCGGATGGTCACCCATCCAACTGCCGTCCACGCCCGACACCGCTTAACTTCCGTGATCTGACGGGAACAGGTTTATCCACTGCGGCAAGGCAGTTGCCCCAGCAGCTATGAGCGAAAGATTAACTTTTGTTCAAGACAGTTCCTCGGTGGAATGAACAGTGTTGGCGTTCATTAGTGAAGATAACGAAGGGATCTAGTGGTAAATCTACATCTGTACTACACAAGACACCTTATGGTGTTCTCCGCTAGGTACTTCATGTTCCACTGTTATTTCCCCACATTCCTTGTTGAAGTTCCTTGGCCGGCCAGGGTGGCCGAGCGATTCTAGTCGCTACAGTCTGGAACCGCGGGACCGCTACGGTCGCAGGTTCGAATCCTGCCTCGGGCATTGATATGTGTGATGTCCTTAGGTTAGTTAGGTTTAAGTAGTTCTGGGGGACTGATGACCTCAGAAGTTAATTCCAATAGTGCTCAGAGCCATTTTCACCTGTTGAAGACGCGAATAGTTCGAGGGCAGAACGATAGCCGGTAAGCCTCTCTCTGGGGTCTAATCTCTCTCTGCGATACATACACGGGAGTAAAAATGTATTGACTCTTCTAGGAATGAGCGCTTTCGGGACTTCAACGATAAACCATACAGTGATGCAGAAATCTCTCCTGCAGTATCTGCTACTGGAATTGGTTGATCATCTCTGCGGCGCTTTAGTACCTACTAAATGAACCTGTAACGAAACGTGCTGCTCTTCTTTGGACCTACTTTGTTTCCACTATCAATCCTATCTGATTCGGATCCCGCACTAAGTAGGACTGTTCACGTTCTGGTAGAACAAGTGTTTTATAAGCCACTTCCTTTTTGGATGGATTACATTTCTTGAGGGTTCTGCCAATTGGTCTCAGTGTGGCACCTGCCTTACTCAGGATTAATTTATGTGGTCATTTCATTTCAAATCGCTCAGCTCGCATATTCCTTTGTATTTTGTGGAAGTAGCTGCCTCCATTGACTGTAAAAATACAGTTTTTAATCATACAATAAAGAGTCTTTATGTCCACGCACTTGCAATATCTTACATTTCTGTATGTTGAGGGTCGACTTCCACTTCCAACCGCAAGTGTCTTCCTGCATTTGGTTGCAATTTTCCAGCGACGTAACTTCCACCTGTATATCATTATCATCCTTCAGAAGCCTTATGGAACTTCTCGCATTATCATTTAGGTCATTTATAAACACTGTGAAACATAATAATCCTATAACACTCCCCCCGTCTCATGTTGGAAGTAACTTTCACATCTGAAGACTTCTCTCCTTTCAGAATGACATGCTGTGTTCAGTTTTGCTAGAAGGCCTTCACTCACGCCATTGGTCTGACTTCCGTACGCTCGTATATTGTTCATTAGACGACAGTGCGAAACTGTATTGAATGCCTTCCAGATATCATGGAACAACATATCTACCTGGGCGCCTGTATCTACTGGTTTCTGGGTCTCGTGGGCTTACAGAGCGAACTGGATTTCACAAGGTCTTTGTTTGCGAAACCAGTGTTGGTTCCTACATAGGAAACTTTGTCTCTAGAAATGTCATAATATGCGAGTATGAAACAAGTTCCAAAATTCTGCGACTCACCAACGTCAGATGTATAGTCCCATAGTTCCGTGCGTCTCTTTGAGGGCTGTTCTTGAAAACTGGAATGAACCGTGCTTTTTCCGATCATCAGGGGCACTTCTCTGCTCAAAAGACTTACGACACAGTGCTGCCAGAAGAGAGTTCTTTCACATACTCAACGTAGAATAGTACTGGTAATCCATCAGGTCCAGTGGCCTTCCCTCTGTTGAACTATTTCTGTTCCTTTTTTGTCCCATGGCAACTTATTTCCATATCAGCCATTTTGTCGTTTGTGCGACAATTTAAAAGAGGCACTTCGGTGAAACAGTTTTGTTAAAAGACGTTTACTATTTCGTATTTTTCTGTATCGTCCTTCGTTTCTCTCCCGTAATGGTCAGTGTGTCTGGACACACGGCTGCCATCCCTTTACTGATTTAACGTAAGACCAAAACTACTTAGGACGTTCTGTCAAGTCGGTAGACAGAATCTTATTTTTAAATTCGTTCAACGCTTTTATGCACTGCTCTCCTTAAGGTAATTTTGTCTTCGTTAAACTTTTTCTTGCCTTTGAGGCTTTGACTACGTTCGTAGCAGTTTTATAACATGGCTGCTGAACCACTGCGAGTCGTTTCCGTGCCTCGGAACTTTGCTTGGTGCATACGTATGGAACATCCCACCAAGCTCCGGTTAGAATGGTGACTCGAATATCATGGCACGGACACAATTTAGCTTTTGTAAAAGTAAAAGTAGTTTTGACAGTTACACGTCCCTAGCATTCGGTGTTGAAAAAGCAATTCTAACCAACGAGTACGTGACGGCTTTATTTATAGATTTTTCGGGAACTTACTGTCGTGATACTTGAGCCAATTAAACAGCTTGAAACTGTTGCATATTCCGGAAAAATTTTATTTTGCTTTTTCATCTTTTTATTAATCGTTGTTCTTATTCTCACTTTCTACCTCTAATTTCTTTTTGTCGTTCCGTATTTGTTAGTTTTCTTTCTTCTTTTACTCTGTGTTTCTTCTTTTCGGCCTTTCTTTCTCCTTGGCTTCTTTTATGTTAATCTTTACCTTTTTTTGGGCTCTCTTACTTTTTCTAGGAACGTGTGTTTTCCCTAGAGCTTAAAAGTGGTGGTATAGTCCTAACTTGCGAGATTCTGGAATTTATTGACGCAAGGCGTTGGACGTATTTTGTCAATTTCGAGGGGTTGCATTTTGAGACATATCTTCGTACTCTTCAGAGGATTCAAACACAGGAACATATCGACTGCTTCTTGAAGTACAACTTCTTGAAGCACCAGCGTTAGTGTTGTCTCTTGACTACTAGGACCAGCAGCAGCGACATCATATCTTGAGTGACTCTAAAGAACAACAGCGACAGTGGTCATATCATTTTGGGAAACAAGGGATGTGTCTCGCGGCTTGGAGCCCGTGGATTCTGACAGAAAAGCATAGTCTGGTATCGCTTTGGATTCAAAAGGACTGATTCCACAGGTTATAGAACCATTAATTCCATTATTTTCGTTTGCTGACTTCTCCCAAAGATAAGCTCACAAGAGTACGAAACTGAAGCCGAATAATCTTCCTTGAGGAATTATTGCTCACGTACTAGGAGCAAGTAGAATAGTAGTTCATTTTTAAAGGCTTCGAGAAGAGTACTCATCAAAATTGTTACACTATTTTCTTCGAACACCAGCTCAGCTAGTATGCAATGTGTGTCCGTCTAATAAGAGTTTTCTTGGAGTAAAATGAGGTTTCAAAATATCTAAAAATAACTCGGTATTTACATAGTTAGACTTACATGATATTTTTAGTTCAGTCCTGCTTTAGAGTGTTCCCTTTCATTACGCGTAAAGGTGAAAAGAATGTAACCCCTCCATTTACACACATCTATACTGAGGTAATATCCCCTTTTCTCCCGAAGCAACAGAAGTTACAGTCTTAGAACCTTTTAGACAATTACTTTTTCAGGTTAGTTGTTCAGTTGCAAACCTCTTTCATCCGTGTCTAAAATGTTTCCACGTTCATCTATATCATTTTCTTCGCCAAATCATTTTTAAGAGGACAGAGTAGTCTTCGACAACTATTTTATACAGACCCGCCGGCCAGCGTGGCCGTGCGGTTCTAGGCGCTACAGGCTGGAGCCGAGTGACCGCTACGGTCACAGGTTGGAATCCTCGGGCTTGGATGGGTGTGATGTCCTTAGGTTAGTTAGGTTTAATTAGTTTTAAGTTATAGGCGACTGATGACCTCAGACGTTACGTCGCATAGTGCTCAGAGCCATTTATACAGACCCTTCGCTCTTACAGTAGATATCCCTTCATACGTCCGGATGGAAATTTCAGGATTGCGTATAAGAAATGCAGAAAGCCAGTCGTAGCCTGCATGATTAAAATTACGTTTCGACAATTATTTTACACAGACCCGCCGGCCAGCGTGGCCGTGCGGTTCTAGGCGCTACAGCCTAGAGCCGAGCGACCGCTACGGTCACAGGTTGGAATCCTCGGGCTTGGATGGGTTTGATGTCCTTAGGTTAGTTAGGTTTAATTAGTTTTAAGTTATAGGAGACTGATGACCTCAGAAGTTAAGTCGCATAGTGCTCAGAGCCATTTATACAGACCCTTCGTTCTTACAATAGATATCCCTTCATACGTCCGGATGGAAATTTCAGGATTGCGTATAAGAAATGCACAAAGCCAGTCGTAGCCTGCATGATTAAAATTACGTTTTAACCGTAGACTTTTTTCTAGATAATAAGCCATGGAACTGCAGAACACCTTGTTGAATTAAACCCACTTGATTGCAATTTTTTAATGTATCCAACGATTTCCTTCCGTTTTCAGTTCCTAACAATGAGTTTTCCCCGTGGAACGTTTATTAAAACTCTGTGGTTTAAAGCTTCTTCTTAATCTTGTTTTCGGTGTGTCAGACGCTTTTGTTGCAACGTTAATTCCCATTTCCTTATACTTAACATCTTTGACTGCAGTTTTCAAACTGTGTTCGGACCATTTTCCTCCCCCAGGTGTGTCTTTTCTTTTATAAAAAATAGTCATTTTTCTGCAACAGAAAAATCGACAATTTATTATGAAACGCCTTTATATATAAAATAATTTTCTATAAGTATTATTCCATTTATACAGAAATTAAAGCTCTAAGAGGAGGTGCGGACGTACTACTCCATGTTCTTGATTAACTATCCCAAATTTAACTGGTCCATCTATCCCAGTTAGACAAGATCCCCTTTCAAAAAACGCTACCGACACGTCATTTATGTTAATATTGTACCTAAGTATACACTTCAGTTACAGCACTGGTCGTAGGTCGAAACAATTTAAATCAACATAATCACGTAACAAAGAAATCTAGTAACAAAATACGTTTCAACGCACGAAAGAAACAAGCACGAAACTCACAAGCAAAAATAAGCGTGGACCCGTCTACTCAAGAACAACTACAGACACCAACTGCAGTAATGCCGTGCCAGAGCAGCCAAATTCTCGACTGGTCCATCTATACCAGTGGTCAATTTATTCCGGACTTACCCAACCTGAGAAAGAAGATGGAAGAAATTGAAGATGTATTAAGAACAGATATTAGGGTCTAAAGGGGAGTGAAACCGACGATAAACGGTTTTAATCTGCTCTTGTCTCTGATGTCGGATGCACTGCTTTTTACTTTGAACTAGGTGCTCTCCACTGTAGGGTGATCATGCTATGCCTTGGAGCCGTTAAGTGAACTCCCATCAACGCAGTATTAGGGGAAGGTCCCGAAAAGCAACTGTAAGTACGAACAGAGTTGGTAGCCTATGGTGAGCCATACATTTGTCTTTCTGATTCGAAGGACCAACAAACATCCTTTCTTATAGCTCAGGGTACGTAGTATAATCGCAGATGTCTAGTTCGCCAATGGAGTAGTTTCGCACATGACAATTGCAATAAGGTTAATGTTTTAAAAAATCAATATCGCAGTGCTTGTGCAGGTAACAGTAAACAATGATAACCTCTAGTACACCGGTCAGATAATATATATTCAGCCTCTTTTGTCGGTTAGACGTCTAGGCTACCATGGCACCTTTTTTAAATACTAGAGCAATTTCATCTTCACATAATTTTAAGATGAATTGTTGCATAATTCATCCCTGCTTAACACAACATTATCAAGGGTCACAGAAGAAAGTGTGAAACACTTCCAATAAAAGTTTCGGACTGTGGACTGTATAGTTGTCATGGATACAACACAACTGAATTCACCATTTACTGAACTAAACAGAAGCGACTGATATTATTCACGTTCCTCGTGGACAGACAAGATATTTTATAAGTGTTTGAATTCGCGAAATGACGTTTGCGATAACTGAAACAAGCTAACAAATGAGTGCTTTGCTAGTAAGTTTCCACTCTTTATTACCTGTCGAAATATTAAACTAAATTACTTTAAATGGAGACTACCGAAGATTTTAATTTTTATTCAATGTTAGCAAATTTCTCTTTCTCAGAAACGCTTTTGTTGCCGTTGCTAGTCTGCAAATAACACCCTTCATACTTTGGCCAACATCTGCTACTTCGCTGTACAAAGAGTAGAACGCGTCTACTGTCTTTAGAATCTCATTTCCTAATATAATTCGAGCAGGATCACTTGATTTAATTTTGCTTCATTCCATTATCCTTGTTTTAAGTCTGCTGACACTAATCTTACAATCTCTTTTCAATACAGTATCCAATCCTTTCAGTTCATTTTCTAAGACCTTCGCAGTCTCTTACAGAATTAGAAAGTCATCGGCAAACTTGAATCTTTTTATTTCTTATTACTGAAACAGTTTTGTTTCCCAGTTTGTTCTTGATTTTCTTCATATCTGGCTCTTTGTACAGACTGAGTAACATCGCGGACAGGTTACAATCCGGTTAATAGCTCTTCTGTGGCCCCTTAATGTCACTCGACACTTACAGTGCAGTCTGGTACAGGTGGCAAACTGATTTTCGCTCTGTATTTTACTCCGTGCTGCCTTCAGAATTTAAAATATTATATTCCAGTTAACATGATTAAACACTTTTTCAGAATCTACAAATGATGTTAAAAAACGTTTGTGTTTATTCACTTGAAGATACGCTATAGGTTCAGTATTGCACCGCGTGTACCAAAACTGTTATCTGTGGTAAACTTGTACCAGTTTTTTCGTTCTTCTGCAAATAAAAAGTTTCAATATTTAGCAACAATGACGTACTGAACCTTCAGCACCTAGGTATTTTGTCTTTGGAATTGTAGCATTCTTCTGAGAATACCTCGCCTGCCTCATTTAGCTAGCATACAAGGTGGGTTATTTTTGCCATGGCTGCCTCTGTCAAGGATCATACTAATTTTGAGGGAATGCCGTGTAATCAAGGGGCTTTTATCCACTTTGGTTTTTTCAGATCTCTGTCAAATTCTTCTCGTAGTATCGTATGCCGCATATCATCTTCCTATGCTTTCTCATCCATCTCTGTAATTTTAAAATTAATTTTGCTTGTGCAGCCCATTTATTTATGGCTTCTACCTCTTGGGCTCAAGTTTCATTCTCTATTTTTTACTTTTTTTATCTCTTGTTTGCCATGTCACCTGTGAACATTCATATAAGTGCTACGCTTTCTGTTTCATAGACGCATGTTTTATCCACAGTAATGCATTCTTCTAAAGCCTTACAGTTCTGCTCTAGCCATTCATTGTTTTCCATCTTTGCACTTGCGGTCAACCAATTTTTTAGACGTCTGCTTCATTAGGCTGAATTTTTTATTTCCTTCGGCAACTAAATTCTGTATCTCGCAAAAAAGGTTTCTGCTGGTCCTCGTCTTTTTGCTTGTTTGATCGTCTATTGTTCTCACTGTTCCGTCCCCAGCGCTATCCTATGTTCTTCTACTCAATTCCCGTGTTGAAGTAAATTGTTGTCTTTCCTCCGAAACGTTTGGCAACATTTGGTTCTACGAGAGGTGACGAATAAGTAATGCCACATATTTCTTTCACGGTCAGTTTCGGTTGAAAATATGTGGAACTCGTTGTGCGACAGCGTGGAATATTCTCAGTTCAGCCCCTATAGTTCCTTGCAGTTTATATAGGTGTCAGAGCGATATGTAGCCATCAAAATGTCTGTAACAGATATGAGTCGCAAGCAGAGTGCTGCCATTGAGTTTAGAGTTGCCATAGAGTTTCTTTTGGTGGAAAACCAGAGCATCGCGGATATTCAAAGGTGCTTGGAGGATGTCTAACAAGACATGGCAGTGAACAAAAGCACGGTGAGTCGTTGAGCGATGCGTCTGTCATCATCACAGCAAAGTTGCGCTAACCTAGTGCAACATTCAACTCAGGATACTGAAGAAACGGCTTCATTGTATCCGTCGCCACAGAAATGCAAACGAACTTCTCCTTCTTCATGACAACGCAAGGCCTCAGACAAAGGAGCTCACAACATTCACCCTACAGCTAAAATCTCGCACCTTACAAACTCCACCCGTTTGGTGGAATGAAGGATGCACTTCGCAGGAAGCAGCAAGTGGATGATGTGGATGTTAGCCGGCTGGTGTGGCTGAGCGGTTCTAGGCGCTTCAGTCTGGAACAGCGCGACCGCTACGGTCGCAGGTTCGAATCCTGCCTGGGGCATCGATGTGTGTGATGTCCTTAGGTTACTTAGGTTTAAGTAGTTCTACGTCTAGGGTACTGATGACCTCGGATTTTAAGTCCCATAGTGCTCAGAGCCATTTGAACCATTTTGTGGACGTTATTGAGGCAGCATGACCTCGGCGCCGACGGCAACTAGTAGAGTGGTACCGTGCTGGGAAACACGCCGTCTCAGTATCGTGGCGTAAGGCCCTCGCATTGAACGGAGATTACGTTCCAAAATTTGGTTTTGTAGCCAACAGAGCGGGGAAAAACATATTCCCGGAATCCTGGATATAACCAACCTCTTTTCAGCGAAAAAGAATGTTTTGCATTACTTAAACAACGCCTCTTGTGTCAAAGTATTCAAGGTCTGATCTCTTCAGTTTCCAGCCTCGCTACTATAAGTCACTGCATGTTTGTAAAAAAAAGGACTATTACTTAAGGAATACTGTAAAAGGCCACCATGTTTTAAAATTTTTGTGTCAGTAAGCGTGCTGTAATATCGTAAGACTGACTCGTTTCACTTCATAGCGAAAGGTTGCAAACTATGCCACACCGAACAGGCACGTAACTAACATTTGATTGGATTTAAGTCCGATAATATCCTTGAGTACAGGACGAGAGTGGGAGGCGGAAGCTTACCCGTTATGCTAGAGAGAAAATGGTCTCCCCGGCTCAAGGAACGTGGCTAGAAGGGATGGGCATTTCTCTCGCCGGCCACTGTTTTCTTCCTGCAAGGGATAAGCAGTCACGGCCTGAGAGACTGGGAGCCCTGAGATGAAAAGCCCGGCTGCTGGCGGCCGGCGCGGCCGGAGGGTTTGCGACTCGAGACGGCCGGCCGAAAAAGCATCGCGCATCCATCACCAGGAGGGTCGCATTTGTTAGGGATGACAGCCGGGCCCCGCCAGAGCGCGCCGTCTGATCCATATTTGATGCAACTGCAGAAGAGAGAGACACGGCTCTGATACCCGGTCTGCCGGCCGCTTCCGCCTCCGCTGCCGACGTAATCTGCTAGTCCGACCGGCCGGCTTACCGTGGCCCGGCGCGCAGACGGCCTTTGCCAACTCGCTGCTCTGCGGAAGCTAGCGCCCATTTATATGGGGAACGTCGAGAGTATATCCTTCTGCGAGGCTGTAAGTCAAGCGCTTCGACTGCACCTTCGTTCGCGGCATCAACAAGTGTACAAAGTCTTTTGAGATATGGTGGGTGATTTACGTAGTAAAGTACGAACATGGGAAGCAGAGGCGGTCGGGAGCTCATCACCGAAGTGTCACACATACACTAACTCATCAAAAGAATCCGGACACCTCTTAGTGAACATTAATGTCGAGCGTGTCCGTTCAAATGGGAATCTACTGTCCGACTGTCCCTGGATAAATGGCAGCCCACGCTTCCTCAGAAGCTTGTAGCAGCTCCTCTTATGATTCACCCCTGCCTAACTAATTCATTAGAGTAAGATGTGTTGATACACGAGTGGTCTAGGGGTAGCTTATTTGATAGTAATATCAAACGTTCTCGATCCCTGGGTTGAATCCCACCACTGTTCAAATTTTGAATGAAAATCGTCTGCAGCGGCTGTCCGAAATACGATGTCAGTCCAGAATGAGATTTTAAATCTGCAGCGGAACGTGCGCTGATTTGAAACTTCCTGGCAGATTACAACTGTGTGCCGAACCGAGACTCGAACTCGGGACCTTGGCCTTTCGCGAGCAAGTGCTCTACCAACTGAGCTACCCAAGCACGACTCACGCCCCCTCCTCACAGCACTTGCAGAGCACTTGCCCGTGAAAGGCAAAGGTTCCGAGTTGGAGTCTCGGTCTGGCACACAGGAAGTTTCAAGAAGTCAGTTGTCAGTCAGTCCTCATTCAGACAGAGAGCTAATGAAAGGGGGCGGAGGAGCGGACAGAGGTTCACGGCACTTCTTGCACTTGGAGACGGAAGGATCAACACTGATCCGCCGCTTAAGCATGCAGAAGGCAATGGAAATTACTGCATTAAGGACACACGATGTGTAACCACAGGACAAGTGGCTTGTAATTGAAAAGTTTCATGATTATGTCTCACTGAACTTAACAGCTCATGCATCCAAGTTGCTGGTAAAAGTAATATACAGAAGAATGGAAAAGAGAATTGAGGATTTGTTAGGTGACGATCACTTTGGCTTTAGGGAAGGTAAAGGCACCTGAGAGGCAGTTCTGACGTTGGCGTTTGTAATGGAATCAAGACGAAAGAAACATCAAAACACGTTCATAGATTTTGTCAACCTGGGAAAAAGGATTCCACATTTTAAAATGGTGCGAGATGTTTGAAGTTCTAAGAAGAGTAGACGTACGCTATAAGTGAAGACTAGTATTATACCCTAGGCATAGTCCATATCAGTTCAGGCGGGCTAGGAAAAAAATCTTACCTTCATAGACTCAGATGTTATTGAATTTAGCATACGTTAAAATGAAGGACAAAGTAACGAACACGTATTTCTTGTTTTCTCCAAAAAAATTGTCTGGCCTCTTCGGTAAAGGTGAGATATCTTCCCAATTTGCACACACAATTTGAAGTCATTCTGAAAAAAAAAACCTTCAGATTCCAGACTACATGTAAGGTGGTAAAAATTTGGCTGTGCCCTAAAGAGTATGCACGCTGTCTTTGGGGAGGTTCATGCGCGCTTCGTCGTACATTAATAATGATTCCAAGCAAAGTCATCAGATGTCAGCACACGTCACATTCGCTTAACATGCGGATGCAGTGTGGTAGTCTAAAAGCCAGCCTTTGATAATGCAGCCACGATTTAATAGCTATTCTGTGAGTAGCTTATACAACAGAGAAGCAGAATTTTATCAGAAAGCTCAATAGCGAATCTTACTTGTTTTAATGCGGGGTTTATTGACACAAATTGCAAAGGTACTAATAACAAAAGTACGTTCAGCACAGGCCGTTGAAGTAGAAGTCTATTTCTGTTGCAAGTCGATTTCAATCACTGCGAAACCATCATAAGTTCTGAATATAGAACAAGAATAATCAGAATGCACCATAACATGCAACATCTGCTAAACTATACAAGGAAAAACATGCGGAAGAGATCGTTTGCATTGAAGCGGACTTAAAAATAGAATCAGTAAAAACCCAATATCTGAATATCTCAGTAAAGAGTACTCATCAGACTTAAGGTACAATTGCAACTGGGTTAGATGCTTACAGGGACCTACGCAGCTATGCTCATTGCCTACAGCACCCTTTTCAGTTATCGTTATTACTAAATCTTTTATTAATGAAAATAGAAGACAGAAAGAAGTATAGTATCTAATCCTTACACATATCAAGAAACTGTAAAGTACAAAATTGTGGATTTAATAGTAAAATCATAACATTGGCATTGCTTACGCCTTTTGGCGTGGTTTTCAAGAACCATTTCCCAACTTATGTTGTGTAGCATGAACCATATTGGACAACAGTACTGCAGTTGTTATGTTAACGTATTATTGAAATACTTCCCGAAAACGTAATAGAATTGGGTTACGCTATCATGCCTTTTAGCATTACATTTTTTATGCTCATACAATTCCAAATGCCTGTACACTATCATGCCCTTCGATGTTAATTTTTTTTCCTATTCTCATACAATTCCAAATGCCTATATGACAATGTTTAAAATAAGTAGTTACTAAAATACACAAAAAATATTTTTTTAAAAATCCAAATTACAAATTTGTCATTCATTTTCAATTGAGTGAGAGTACTCTCACCCTCTTGCATTAATTTTGATACTCATACATTTTTGAATGATGAATAAAAACTGATATATATGTGCCATCAAGATCCACAGACCAGAGCTTCAGGCTCAGCTCATCAGACTACACCATGACAATGCCAAATCTCATACAGCCCTTACGACGAACGAGAAAATCAGGAAAAAATTTTCTCATCCTCCCTATAGTCCGGACTTGGCTTCATCTGATTTTTACCTCTTTGGTCGTCTGAAGGTCCTGCGAGGTATAACATTTGATGGTAAGAAAGACCTTATTTCCTGAGACAAGCGATGGTGTAAATTCAGTTCCCAAAATTTTACCATAGTGCATTTACATCATGGAAAGAACATTGGGCCAGACGCATCACAGCTGATGAAGGCTACGATGAGTAGGCTCAATGAATAGATAAATGTTCCAAGATTTTTCACAAAAAATTTCATTCTCCTCCTGCAAAAAATTAGAGACGACTGTGCAACACTTTTTATACAAAGGGTGTTCAAAAAGATCTTGTGTCGGTGCTAGCGCAGATGCAACAGCGGCAGCAGCGCACAGTGCTGCAGAGAGAGCAGCGGCTGGCAGAGCGAGACGAAGGAAACGCCGGAGACGTTGGCGGAGCCCCACGGGGAGCGGACCGGCCGTGTAATCTGGGGACAGCCCGGGGGACCGGCGCTGCAGGAAATCGCGCGTGATCTGCAGCTACCAGCTACCAGCTACCAGCCACCAGCCAGCAGCTACCAGCCCCAGAGGACTGCGCTGGGCTCGCCACGGGGGGCGCGGAAGCGCTGCGACGCGGCGCACACTTCTCGCCACGCCTGAGCGCGAACGCCCCCACTGTGACTAGGGTCGCATAACGCAGCGCGTCAACTACCAAGGCCGCGAGGAAACTTACCAGGGTTGGCACAGAAGTGGTTCACTGAAATAGTGTTTTCGTTAAGTTCGCAAATGTTGCGCAGCTGCGTAAGCGTCGATTGGATCAGCAAAATAAAAAATAGTTCTTCGTGTTGTTCGTGTCTCCTTCGAAAAGACAAACTGTGTAAGGTGTCAGACAAATCCTACACCTTCCATGAAAACCCTGACATGGTAGCAAATCCGGCAGTATGTCACATAGCTCCAAATAAATCGTGACATTAAATTAACCAAAGTAATACGATCAATGAGTGAGCAAATGGAATACCACAGACTAACACAAGAACGCCTAAATGCATGTCATACCTTCCCACCGTGAAACAGGCGCAGTTCCGTGGGGAGAAACGAGAACAGAAGCCGAGAGCAGAATCGTGTAGGCTACGAGGCCCTACGATAAAGTATGGACACCCACGTCGTCAGCCGAGCGCCAAAACCACCCCCCCCCCCCCCCCCCCCAGCCCATGTTAAAAGATAGAACAGTATAGATCTTACGATAACACTAAAAGGGCCACACCAACTGCAAGTTTTAGCGTGAGACATTCTCGCGTCTCTGTTACGTTGCAAACATTAAAACATTGCCACACCACGAAAAGTATAACGTTTCTCATTGGATAGACAGAATTATGTAGGCGGAGGTTAAGGTTATCATTGAGACCCTGGTTGGTCAGTTGAAAACATAGATAGTCAGATAGATTTTTTAAACTAACTTCAGTAAATTGTAGTAAGGAGAAGTTAGGAAAGAATAGCTTCCGAGACGGCGAGGTGCGTGGAGCTGTGCTGCCCGCCGCCCCCTGACCTCCCTAAATACCGACAAGGTAATGAACGCCTAAATGCTGCATTTTGGAGCGCTTAAGCCTTCACTGCAGAACTGCAGAAGTCTCATCTGTTACATCCCCTTTTTACGTAATACTAAGTAAAAATCTGAAACGCGTAGATTTTTCTGTTATATAATCATTCAGAAGCCACATCAGCCACTGTAATTTATGACACGTTACATAAGTAATTAAAGATAACTGAGGGTCACTGTAGACCATTTTGATAGTTTTCTCTTATATGAAACGTAATTTATAACTAGATTATAGATGTGATACGGCATAGGTCATCCTTCGATCCATTGTATAACTTGGAAACCCATTCAGGGAATATTCGTTCACATTTTTGTTGAACGCAGTTGGTTTATATCATCCTGTATTAAAATATTTCTCTTTAACAATAGTGCAATGCATAAACAATGTTTTGTGAGTAGAATAAAATTGCCAATGGTAAATTTAACTGCTTTTTCGACGTTATTTTACACAGCTAACTAAAAATAGGAAAGCCTTGAACCCCTTACACTAAATTTAGTTAGTATTAAGATTATTTTACAGGGAGTGCAGTGGAGCTGACACTGAAATCATTAAGTATTTGATTATATAGCTCATCCCAGGTTCAAACTAGTCAATTCCCTAAAAACCACGCTCAGAGCGTCGTTGCGCGAAATTGGTAAGGAGACACGACTTAGAACAGACAGACACCACGCAGAATGTTAGAACTGCAGCACCGTGTTGTACACACAGACGTTCGCAGGAGATGGGATGGAGGGTGTGTATTATTCACTATAATGTGCTACTCAGGAAAACACTGGAACTTATACTGTTTAAAACTAATGTTGCGTGCGCATGACAGGAATTAGGAACAGGAAACAATAATAAACAGTAATGTTTTAACGATTTGAGGCATCCAAAACGGCGACCAGCTTTTTAAGCAGCGTACACCGTAAGTCCGTAGCGCCACCCATGACAGGGGCGTTGCGTGTCATGCTGGCGTATATTCTGGGGAGATTCGAGAAACGTATTACTTCCTCCCATATAAGTCTCTCTAGGAAACTGGAAAAATGAAAGCTAATACTGACGTTTGCCGGTGACATTCTTCTGGTATGCCATTCACGAGTGTATCAGGAAAGTGGTATAAGATAATGCTGCCAAAAGGAGGCTTCAGGGGCTATGCAGGGTGTTTCCGTAAGAGCGTGCAAAAATGTAACAGGCCATAGAAAACGGTCCACTGAACAATTTGAGGTAGAGAACCTGGGGTCCAAGAAGGACATAAGGAAGTAAACTTGTCTACCGCTTTGTCCAGCATATTGTTTTCCAGGTTATTTACAATAACATAAGTACAAGTTTACGTGAACTGTGCTGTTTATTTACGTGTACATTCTTTATTTACCGCTAGATTACGAGGAGGACAAGACTGATTTTTAGGAAGTCATGAGGCATGTTTTGTTCACTTTCCTTGAACCTGTTGTACAGTATTTCCGTCGTCGGGTGACATAACGTGCTATGAATCAACGAGAGACCTACTCGTTAGACAGTGCTATTCAGAGACGTACAGTGCGACGGAGCAGTACTGGCACACTATTTCCTGGTCGCTGTATTAAGAGGGAGGTTTTATTCCATGGCCTGGGGGCTCACCTGACCTGCATCCACTTGTTTAATTCCTATGGGTATGTCTGAAGTCACTTTTGCATGAGACCCATGTGGATACGGAGATGGAATTAGGTGCTAGAATTATAGCAACCTGTGATCTTATTCGAAACAAAAGAGGGATATTTGTGACGGTGTGTCAACACCTTTTTTGCTGATGTCATTCTTGAAGTTGATGGCCGCCAGTTTCAGCCATACGATTAAATAACTAAATAGATTCTCTGCCGCCCTTCGTGGCTCAGATGGATAGAGCATCTGCTATGTTAACAGAAATCCCGTGTCTGAGTCCCGGTCGGGGCACACACATTCAACTGCCCCCGTTGATGTATATCAACGCTTGTCGACAGCATAGGGTCTTTATAAATTACCATTTTACTCTGTTTGAAGTCTTCCCTCACGACGCAACGGTGAACTCGGGAAAAATTGAAGAAGCAACTTGAGTCTTCGTAGACACAAAAATGAGATCGAACTTCTCCATGAGAGCGCAGGGCCTCACACAAGGCTGCACCCGAGATGAGCTCACAAAAACTTTCACTGGATTGTTGTTCCTCATCGACCCTACACCCCCGATCTCCCACCTTCCATCTCTTCGGCTCAATAAAGGAAGCACTCCGCGGGAAGCAGTACGTGGATGATGAACTTACTGATGCAGCAAGGCGTTCGCTCCCATGTTGACCAGTGGAGTGGTACCGTGAGGGCACGTTCCAGTTAGGTGGCGCAAGGCCGTCTCCTTGAAGGGAGATTATGCAGAGAAACAGCATTGGAGAATAATGTGGTGTATTGCTTTAAGAAAAGAAAATATTGTATTAGTAACTGAATGCCTGTCGTACATTCACTTTCTGTTGCAAATCTACGGTTGTGCTGTCTGGACAACACGAATATGCCATACTGCAAGTCTGTACGTTTTTACTTAAACTTGGGAGCTAAATACTTGAGGCGAAAAAAGATAATACCGTACTCGGCGATGAGAGAGAGAGAGAGAGAGAGAGAGAGAGAGGAAATAAAACGCAGCATGTCATTCTCAATGGAGAGAAAGAAGACTTAGGAAGTAAGAGTGATTTCAGGTGTGCCGCAGGGGTGTTTCGTAGGACCGTTGCTACTCACTATGTATATAAATGACACTGTGCATAACATCGGAAGTTCACTGAGGCCTTTTGCGGATGATGCTGTGGTATATCGAGAGGATGTAACAATGGAAAATTGTACTGAAATGCAGGAGGATCTGCAACAAATTGAAGCATGGTGCAGGGAATGGCAATTGAATCTCAATGTAGACAAGTGTAATGTGCTGCGAATACATAGAAAGAAAGATCCCTTATCATTTAGCTACAAAATAGTAGGTCAGCAACTGGAAGCAGTTAATTCCATCAATTATCTGGGAGTACGCATTGGGAGTGATTTAAAATGGAATGATCATATAAAGTTGATCGTCGGTAAAGCAGATCCCAGACTGAGATTCATTGGAAGAATTCTAAGGAAATGCAATCTGAAAACAAAGGAAGTAGGTTACTGTACCCTTGTTCCCCACTGCTTGAATACTACTCAACAGTGTGGGATCCGTACCAGATAGGGTTGATAGAAGAGATAGAGAAAATCCAACGGAGAGCACCGCGCTTCGTTGCAGGATCATTTAGTAATCGCGAAAGCGTTACGGAGATGATAAACTCCAGTGGAAGACTCTGCAGGAGAAACGCTCAGTAGCCCGGTACGGGCTTTTGTTAAAGTTTCGAGAACATACCTTCACCGAAGAGTCAAGCAGTGTATTGCTCCCTCCTCCGTATATCTCGCGAAGAGACCATTAAGGTAAAATCCGAGAGATTGGAGCCCACACAGAGGCATACCGACAATCTTTCTTTCCACTAATAATTAGAGACTGGAACAGAAGGGAGAACCGATAGAGATACTCAAGGTACCCTCCACCACACACCGTCAGGTGGCTTGCGGAGTATGGATGTAGATGTAGATACAAGGCCAAAGTGTGTCCTCTGCAGCAATTGTCACTTTCTCAAGCAACTGCGTACAACACAATGCCAGATGCACTCATAGAACTACGAATTCTGCTGTCTGGAGACCCAGCAGAAGAGCTAAAGAAAGCCTTGGTTCAGTCCTAATTCGTTAATAGTATTGCGAAACATCCCATATTCATCTAGTCTTATGCTGATCCTAGCTACGCCTTTCTCGAACAAACCCGAAATATATAGTTTTCAAAACGGAGCAGTTACAGGGGTCAAAGGATGTGAAGGGCTAATAATAGTTTAATATGATACATCAGTGTACTTTGCCATTCATGTTATCTAGTCCATAAGTAGTGTGGACAAATAGGAAACTAGTAAGGAAACTGGAAAGGGATTAACATTTCAAAGAGAACAGATTAAAAATTTAAGTTTTGTCATTGGCCTTGTAATTCTACCATAAAGACCAAATCACTCGAAATCGAGTACAACGGAATCAATAGCACCTGAAAAGTGAGTAAAGGTTAAATATTAACGTTATTAAGGAGTGTGTAATGGGGTATAGTCTAATTAGTTAAGATATTGATCAGGAATTTAGATCAGAAAAGGAGATGATAGAAGTATCTGAAGAGCAGTCCTATTTCGACAGCAAAGGCCATATCTGTTCTGTACTGCTGTATAAAGACAGGACGTTATTATAAAAAATCCCGAAAAGTTCTTGATGGAGTTACTGCAGTTTTTTGCACGATACTCTAATAAAAGTTTGGACGGACATAGGCGACATCTGACAAGAAGGTTTCAAGATTTCTGTGTACAGCGTTATTAACGTTTTGACGAACGCACGTTAAACGTTTCTTACGGATATACTTGAAATTATTACACGACACTCTTAATAGGCTTTCGGACGGGTAGACCACTATGAAGTTTAATCTACATCCGACCACAGCGTCAACAATGCTGTTCACGATAGCCTTGAAATCTTCACAGCTTTACTTCCAAATACTGCTCACTACTCTCTTCGGATAGCTACCTCTTTTTTTCAATCAATAATGTATAGATTTTCTGTTAAAACCGACTGCGAGAAAGAAAATGCTTTGTTGTACTGTAGTCTGAAAATGTGCGATTTTGTTTCTGTTTCGCAATCAGTTTTAACTGACATTTCAAGGCATTTAAAACACTACACGAATTGTTTCTCCCATATGTATTGTTTCGCCTTATACACAATTTTAAACAAAAGTTGTACACACAATGTGTTGCTTCTTTTTTTCCTCATAGTCGGTTTTAAAGAAAACAGGGAAGTAATACTTGCGGCCTATCGGCTTACAAGTAGAAAACCTCTACGTAATCTGCGACAGTACCTAACGGCTACTTCTTGTGTGATTGCTCATCCAAATAGCAATCCATAAAAGCAAACCGGTTGCATCTTTACCCACGGTTACTCGTATCTTACGTGTTTGGGCTACGCCCGGGTGAAGTTTTTGAAGCCTGAGTGAGCAGTGAATCTGCGACTCTGTCATGGCGCTTTGCGTCGTTACGTGTAGTTTACGATAAAACCTCACCAGTAGGTTTGGTGTGGCTGCAATGTGGTCTCGTAGCTAAGGGCGCCATGTTTCGCAGTTAGAACCGCACTATGTTTCACGTGCGTAATAATTAAGAAGAGGCCTAGCCTGCAGACTTACGCGTCCTGCCACACTTTGCGTGGGAGCGCGAGCTAAATTATTTATCTGTGAGTAACCGACGTCGTCGAAATAGCCGTGTCGGAAGTTTGTATAAGCGTGTGGCTCTGCGTTGCGGTATGCTAGCTGTTACCAGCACGCTCTCCTGCGAGAAAGCGGTTAGAGCGCGCAACAAAATTCTGCTCAGTCCGAAAGATCCCCGTTCTCTTACTGTAATTATGCTGCTCTGTCTTCTTCTCAGCCTACCTGTACGATAAAAATTGAACAGTTGCAGAGAGAGCAGAGAGATATTAAAGCTAGTAGAAGGAGTGATGTGTGAATTAAGTGCAACTAGTGAACTAGTCGTCAATATCACTTCAATTCTGCTTTATGTCTTCCAGCAGTTAGTTGAAATATTTGAAACAAAACACAGATCGACTCTACGAGCCGTGTACAGGGAAGAAAAGTCTACTGAACATCGTCGTTCAGTCTTTCGTCGTGGCGGTTTAATCAGAAACTGACTTCCAGAATGAGATTTCCACTCTACAGCGGAGTGTGCGCTGATATGAAACTTCCTGGCAGATTAAAACTGTGTGGCCGACCGAGACTCGAACTCGGGACCTTTGCCTTTCGCGGGCAAGTGCTCTACCAACTGAGCTACCGAAGCACGACTGACGACCGGTACTCACAGCTGTACTTCTGCCAGTACCTCGTCTCCTACCTTCCAAACTTTACAGAAGCAGAGTGGAAATCTCATTCTGGAAACAACCCCCAGGCTGTGGCTAAGCCATGTCTCCGCAATACCCTTTCTTTCAGGAGTGCTAGTTCTGCAAGGTTCGCAGGAGAGCTTCTGTAAAGTTTGGAAAGTAGGAGACGAGGTACTGGCAGAAGTAAAGCTGTGAGTACCGGTCGTGAGTCGTGCTTCGGTAGCTCAGTTCGAAGTCTGCCGCCGGCAGTGCTGCGAGGCGGTCACGCGCCAGAGCGCTGGGGGCGAGGCGCGCACGGTGTGTTTGTGTTTACTTCGGCCGCTGTAAGTGCCGTTTTCCCTTCTAGACCACCATGGCGCACAACTATCGGAAGAAGACATTACGTTTCAACTTTTGTTCCGACTTCGACCGACCCAAGGCCCTGGAGGTAGAACGATTTATTCGCGATGAAGTTAAGATACCACCAACGGATCTAATTGGTATCCACTTGTCGATAGTTAGCAGTACCGTCTACGTCAAAATGATCAACGATGCGGCGTGCGACAAGGTGCTTCAAGAGGCAAAACGTGGACTGCGCTTCTGCCATTCCGACGGCAACGTCGGACCCGTTACCGTCGATCACGCAGGTCTCGGCACACGGACGATAAGGATATTCGAACTGCCTTTCGAACTACCTGCAGACGTCGTCATCGAGGCGCTCCGTCCCTATGGCAACGTTCTGGAACATGTTGCCGAACGATGGGTACAATTTCAGACCTATCCCGTTTTAAACGGTGTTAGACAGGTCCGCATCGAGTTGCAGAAACACGTGCCTTCTTATCTACGTATCGGAGGCTGCCGTGCCATTATAATGTACGACGGCCAACCTCGAACCTGTTCCAGTTGCGGGAAAGAAGGTCACCTACGGTCTGAATGCATTCAACGACGTGTCGCGCAGCTCCCGTTGTCGGAAGCGCCCGTCACACCCACTATGACCGCCCTACCGGTCACTTACGCAGCGGCTCTTGCCACGTCTACAGTTTCGTCCAGTCCGTCGCCCGTTCCTTCCGATCGGCACGTCCCACCGTCCCAGTCACCTATGGACGGTGCGGACGTCCCACCTGACAACCTTGCCGCCGAACAGGCTCCCGCACCGGACGCTGAGGAGAACAGTACTTCTTCACAACACCTGTTTGACAATTTCATTGTACCCACCGACGCATTCGAACCAGGTCGACGCTCTTCCTTGCCGTCGTCCGACACTGAGGAACACGTGCGCAAACAACGCTCGCCACGTAGGCGCAAACGCCGTCGCCGTTCACCCACGGGCTCTCAAAGCGTCGCCACCCGCGACGACGAAGATGACACCCAACCAACCGACATTTCCTTGCAGAGGTCGGCGGACAACTTTCACGATGATCAAGACATTTCGCAGGACGGGATCTCTATGGAGGTCGCCACGCACAATGTAACGATCGGTGCGCCGGTTGAGACGCCTGTCTCCCCGCCGACAACTCCAGATCTCTCTCACCACGACGAAATTCCCATGGACATTGGACGGACCCATGGCATAGGAGCATGGGCCGACGAGATTGAGGAAGATACGCCCCCTCCTCCGGATGAGTTGCCTCCGCCGGACAAGGCTGCCTGTTAACATCAAAAGCGAGGCCCTGCACCTGATGGGACGGGACTTCCTGTCGGTGCCCTCCTCTTACTTGCCTTGGTGATGGTAGATGCGCGTCCACCACCACTGAAACAAACGTATCGGTTTGCCACGCTGAACATCAACATGATCGGCACTGTACCCAAGCTGCAACTCCTATGCGACATGCTTCGGGCCTCTGACGTCGACGTCGCCCTTCTTCAGGAAGTACGCGTTGCCACACTACCACCAGTCTACGGCTACGACTCATACACGTCCACATGTGATCAATCAGGGCGTGGAGTGGCTTTCTACATACGCGAAGGAATCCCACTCAAGGACACGACAATTCTTCCCTGTGGAAGAGGCATGGCTGTTACCATCTTCGACACGCACGTCATCAATATCTACGCTCCGTCTGGCTCCACGAACCGTCGGCAGCTGTCCACTTTCTTCGGACATGACGTCGCGCCCCTGTTTTCTGGAAGCTATGATCGCCTTATCATGGGAGGCGATTTCAACTGTGTCCTCCATCCGCAGGACCATTGCCTGGTTATTCGCCATGCCCGGCGCTTCTCACCTTAATCGAAGATTTTCACCTAGTGGACGTTTGGGAGAAAATTCATGGCAATACCCCCGGTTTCACCCATTATACAGCACATTCTGCGAGCAGACTGGACCGGTTATATGTCTCTGCCTACCTTGGCAATGACGTCGCCCAAGCTGAACGGTGGCCCCTTGCATTCTCGGACCACTGCGCCGTCATTTGCTCCCTGGCTCTGCCACCTCAGTCAGTGTGGCGCAGCAGAGGTTACTGGAAGCTTAATACCTCCCTCCTTAATGATCCACACTGCCGACAATGTATTGCCACTACGTGGGCGTCTTGCGAAAGACGCCTTCCGCAGTACACATCCACATTCCATTGGTGGCTCAAATGTGCCAAACCTGCGATCAGAAAGGCCTTCATACAATGTGGCAAGGAAGCAGCAGCATGGCATCGAGACACCACAAATTTTTACTACGCCGTCCTCCGTGAGCTCGATGCACTCCCTCCATCACCTGACACCCATAGGGAACGACAACGTACCAAAGCTCGTCTCCTCTCTCTTCAACGTGCACGACTGCAAGGTGTCGTGGTGCGTTCCCGACGACAAGACCTCCTCCACGTCGAAACCCCATCCACAATCCATGCCGCATCCGACAACAGTCGTCGACGTCGACTCTTCGTCTCCCAAATCACGACCTCCGATGGTGTTCACCACACAACACAGGCGGTGGTGGTGTCTGCCTTTGCTGAACATTATCGCCAATTTTATGATGATGAACAGATGGCGACGCCCATTCCTGATGATCTCCGTCCTTCCACTGACCGGACACTCACCGTAGCGGAGTCAACGTCCATGATGTCTGCAATCACCGCAGAAGAGGTAGTAGATGCGATCAACAGAGGGGCCAAGAACAAATCACCAGGACCAGATGGTCTCCCAGAGGAGTTTTACCGGGCGTTCACCACGTTGATGCTTCCTCGCTGGACGGAAATGATTCAGGAACTCTTTACTCCATCCTTCCCAATTCCACCTGAATTCGTCACTGGCATTCTTCTACCTGTGCCTAAACCGAAGGGAGGGTCTCATGTCTCTGCATATCGCCCCCTTACACTCCTGAATGCAGACTATAAAACCTATGCACGCCTCTTAGCAGCGCGCATGCGCACCGTCTTACCTACGGTCCTTTCACCTGAGCAGACTGCACGTGGTTGTGGGGCCACCTTACAAACAGCCCTAGGAGAATGCCGTGACCTCATTGCACTGGCGTCGGTTTGTCGCCTTCGTGCAGCACTGGTATCCGTCGATTTCACGAGTGCCTTTGATCACGTTCGACACCCATTCCTCCTCATGGTGGCGACACGTATGGGGTTCCCATTACTTTTTGTCGATGCCATTCGCCGGTTACTACTTCCCGCCGTCTCTATGGCACAAGTCAATGGGAGGCTTGTAGGACCTATTCCTATAAGCCGCTCTGTACGTCAAAGATGCCCTATGTCTACTTTACTATATGCCATTGCACTTGAGCCCCTCATCACTGGACTTACCTCTAGACTGCAGGGCCTCACTTTGCGTGACTACACTTTTCACTGTAGGGCTTATGCGGACGATCTTCTCTTTCTCACCTGCTCCTCCACGGAACTCAATGACGCCATCCAATGGATCCACCAGTATGTACATCTTTCTGGTAGCATTCTTAATGTCCGTAAATCGACTATGATGCACATTGGGCGCGGCCTCCTGGCTATGGTGCCGAACCCACTCCCAGTCAGTACCACCCTTCGTTACTTGGGTATCGAATTTACGAGCTCCACACACCGCACAGTGGCCCTGGCATACCGGCGGCTTTTGCAGTCGATTCGGCACCATGTCCGCGGTCAAGTGCACCGTAACTTAAACCTACTCCAACGTGTGTCCAATGTCAACATGTATGTAGCCCCTAAACTGGTACACGTCGCCCAGATCCTCCCAATGCCGTTACTCCTTGGCCGCCGCATCCAATCAGCCTTTGGATATTTCGTGTCAGCAGGGGCACTTTTCAAAGTCCGCTACAGCACTTTAACATTGCCTCCTGCAAAAGGTGGCCTCGGACTCGTCAACGTGCGGGCACGATCTTCTGCACTCTTTGTCCACACTCTGTTGCGGCACTGGCAGGGGACGGTTCCGTCCTTAACACGTAGTCTCTTAGATATCCTCCGACCAGCTTCTCTCGATCCACCGATCAATGTGGCACCTATTTCTCCATTATTGTACCACGTCGCCAATTGTTTCATAGAACTCAGCTACGTTCGGGCCGATCTTCCAGTCGCCCGTCCTCCCCGTACAAAAGATTATTATCGTTTGTTTATGCTGTCCAACCCTTGCGACCCCAAGGTGCTACGGCATCCTGACATTAACTGGCGCACAGTTTGGGGGTGTGTGCATGCACCCTTTTTACCGTCGTCTGTGTCTGCACTCTGGTATGTTTTAGTTTATGGAAAGTTCCCGACTAACAGTCGACTTTATCGCATAGGACTGGCCACCTCCCCACTCTGCCCTGACTGTCAGCTCGAAGACACCGACGAGCACCGTCTTACGTGCCCCCTGAAACAAAACGTATGCCTCCTCATCCAACGAATCGTGGGCTTTTACCTCCGTGCCCCGCCACCGACGGTAACCCCGGATTTCCTGTTGTTGCCCCAGACACTTCACTACCCTCTTGCTAAGCACCATACTCTCATCTGGTTTTGAGGACTGGCTTTAGAATACTTCTTTCAAAATGGTCCGCATACAGTCCTTGACTTCTGGTACAAAGTTGTGACCTCGCATAGCACCCTCACCCGCAAACCATCTTACCGACAAACTTTTGCCGGTTATCTCCGCAGCGTCTTCCTTGACCCCCCTCAAAGCTGGGGTGTACCATGCATACCTGTCACATGATGCAACACCCTTATCCACGTTCCCATGCATCGACACAAAAAAAAATTAATAATAATAAAAAAAATAATTTAAAAAAAGCGAAAAGGCAGAATATGTTATACTTTGTTGTATTTAATGTTTTTTCTTTTTAATGTATTTATTTATTTTTTTGCTTAACTAACAGTTATTTGTATATGTTTAAATGGAATGGTACCTTGAAGAACTCTTGCATAGTGAATATATATGTACTTTTAGTTTCTTCAATACAAATTATTACAAAAAAAAAGTTGGTAGAGCTCTTGCCCGCGAAAGGCAAAGGTCCCGAGTTCGAGTCTCGGTCGGGCACACAGTTTTAATCTGCCAGGAAGTTTCAGAAACTGACTTATTAACCAAATTATCAACTGTGCCTCACAAGATAATGTCCCAACGTGACATGTAGAAACCCTCCCCGAAAATCTTTATGCAGGAAAAATGCAGCGAAAGAAATGCTCTGTCAATCATTTAGCTTCTAAGACGCATCACCAGTATTTTGGTTTCAATTGTCGAAATTATCGTATTTGTCACATGAAGAACCTCTTATGATAGCGGTTTGTACGGCCCTTCTTGCCTAGCATGTGATCGGTCGTGACAAGTGAGCATAGCGCCGTATTGACACAAGCAAATGAAGTACCGACCTATACCATACAACAACGTCACACATCATTAATGTTTGGAATAAGAGGGTCTTCGTTTCGACAGCTGTTGCATGTATACTTATCACAAAGGTGACTAGCAGAACAAAATAAATCAGTACAGTGTTTCATATTACATTACAGATGACTTCCATCAATCAGAAATTTAATTTATTTATATTAAATATCTCCTGCACATACATCATTTTCTAACAATTCCTGTAGCACAAGAAATGAAATGTCGTGTGACGAGGGCCTCCCGCCGGGTAGACCGCTCGCCTGGTGCAAGTCTTTCGATTTAACGCCACTTCGGCGACTTGTTCGTCGATGGGGATGAAATGATGATGATTAGTACAACACAACACCCAGTCCCTGAAATCTCCGACCCAGCCGAGAATCGAACCCGGCCCTTTGGATTGACAGTCTGTCGCGCTGACCACTTTTTTTTATTCTGTCGCGCTGACCATTTTTTTAAATAATTTGTATTGAACAAACTAAAAGTACATATATAGTCACTATGCAAGAGTTCTTCAAGGTACCATACCATTTAAACATATACAAATGACTGTTAGTTAAGCAAAAAGTAAATTAAATAAATTAAAAAGGAAAACATTAAATACAACAAAATATAACATATTCTGCCCTCTTCCTTTCTTTAAATTCTTTTTTTTTTTTCGTTTGGTCGATGCATGGGAAAGTGGATAAGGGTGTTGCATCATGTTACAGGTAGGCATGGTACACCCCAACTTCGAGGGGGGTCAAGGAAGACGCTGCGGAGATAACCGGCAAAAGTTTGTCGGTAAGATGGTTTTCGGGTGAGGGTGCTATGCGCCGTTATAACTTTGTACCAGAAGTCAAGGACTGTATGCGGACCACTTTGAAAGAGGTATTCTAAAGCCTGTCGTCGAAACCAGATGAGGATATGGTGCTTAGCAAGAGGGTAGTGAAATGTCTGGGGCAACAACAGGAAATCCGGGGTTACCGTCGTTGGCGGGGCACGGAGGTAAAAGCCTACGATTCGTTGGATGAGGAGCCATACGTTTTGTTTCAAGCGGCACGTAAGACGGTGCTCGTCGGTGTCTTCGAGCCGACAGTCAGGGCAGAGTGGGGAGGTGGCCAGTCCTATGCGATAAAGTCGACTATTAGTCGGGAATTTTCCACAGACTAAAACGTACCAGAGTGCAGACACAGACGACGGTAAAAAGGGTGCATGCACACACCCCCAAACCGTGCGCCAGTTAATGTCAGGATGCTGTAGCACCATGGGGTCGCAAGGGTTGGACAGTATAAACAAACGATAGTAATCTTTTGTAGGGGTAGGACGGGTGACTGGAAGATCGGCCCGAACGTAGCTGAGTTCTATGAAACAATTGGCGACATGGAGAAATAGGTGCCACATTGATCGGTGGATCAGGTGCAAGTCTTTCGATGTAACGCCACTTCGGCGACTTGCGCGTCGATGGGGATGAAATGATGATGATTAGGACAACACAACACCCAGTCCCTGAGTGGAGAAAATCTCCGACCCAGCCGAGAATCGAACCCGGGCCCTTCGGATTGACAGTGTCGCGCTGACCACTCAGCTACCGGGGCGGACCCTGTAGCACAGATCTTCTGACAATGTTTGAATAATGCATATTTTACTAACAATGAAACCGAGCGAGGTGGCGCAGTGGTTAGACACTGGACTCGCCTTCGGGAGGACGACGGTTCAATCCCAAGTCCGGCCATCCTGATTTAGGTTTTCTGTGATTTCCGTAAATCGCTCCAGGCCAATGCCGGGATGGTTCCTTTCAAAGCGCACGGCCGACTTCCTTCCCCGTCCTTCCCTAATCCCATGAGACCGATAACCCCGATGTCTGGTCTCCTTCCCCAAACTAACCAAACAACTAACAATGAACCAGTTCATTTTTTATTCCGCTGAACCGTAACAGTAAAGCGAATTTTCATTTGAGTGACGAAAATAAACGATATCCTTGCACCAGGAGCACATGACGAGAGAAAAATTATTTCTTTGTGACACGTCATAGTAACTCCTAGGTTTTTTAGGTAGAATTGCAGTACACTAGGAAATGGTCCTGGCCGTTGCTCCGCTTATTGTGCTGGATACCGTGTATGCCTCAAGCAATTCGTAAAACGTGCCGATGAAAACTCAAAATGCGCAAATACTTTAAGAACAACGTTCTCCTGACGCGGAGCAATCAGAAACCATCTTTTCCGACAGTTTCCTAAAAAATATTTTCCACAGTCGAAAAATTTCTTTGTCGAGAGTCACACTGGCTGTAGCAGGTGGAACCTGACTTATATCGTCAGTATTTTCGTTGTCCTCCTGAACGCGTCTCAGCGTTTCGTAACAGGGTTCGCTCTGCATCGCTATGTAGCTTGCTGTCCAAGTTTCGAGAGGGTGCGTTCCAGGATATATTCGTATATTGCTTCACCCTACTTATATCTCCCGAGGAGATCACGAATGTGAAATTAGAGAGATTCGAGCGCGCACGGAGGCTTTCCGGTAGTCGTTCTTCCCGCGAACCATACGCGGCTGCAACAGGAAAGGGAAGTAATGACAGTGGCACGTAAAGTGCCCTCCGCCACACACCGTTGGATGGCTTGCGGAGTATAAATGTAGATGTAGATGTAGAAAGACAGAAATATCTTTACGTCCAGGCCAAGAGCTCTACCAAAGCAATAACTTAATTTCTATAGATGCATAGAAACCGTTCAGAATGAAATGTTGAAAGTTTTCTTTTCCATTTTTCCAGATTTTGATAGGTCGACAATAAGATACCTGCGACTAAAGAGCCCATTATTTAATCTTTGGTCTTACTACGTCTTAAGGTCCCTTAAGTGAGTTAGAAATTTGTAGAAAGAGTAATTTACTCATACTTATCACTGTCGTTGTTATACATATCGTTAATAAAATGCAGAAAAGACATTGTCTTTTCTCGCATCGACATTATGAAGTGCAGTTTGCTTGCAATTCTTCAACAAAATCAGATTGATCGACGTTATACATAGCAGATGTGGGGATAACAAGCTTCGTTTTCACATGAGCTAGGAATTAATGGCATCTCCTCTACACTTTTACTTCAAGTAAACCTCGTGTGTCGCGACTTCCTATACTATATGATTTGTTGAATGTGATTACTCTAGTAGAAAAATTGTTGAGTCAGCAACGTTCATCTCATTTGCGACTCAGAGGGCCCAGTCTCATCGATCTCCTTTGGTGATGATATGTCTCCCATGGTGCCCATGGTCCATGTCTCAAGAAAACTCCTCTGAAGAACAGTCCATTTGCACAGTTCACGGTCACATTTTACGAAGGGAAATCTGGTTTTCACATTGCTTAACACTGTTAGACACAATGAATATGAACTCAGTTTATCTCCGTTGTTCACACTTTCATTACTGCAAAAGAAAGTGGTATTTATTATGAATATTAAATGAGTTGTAAATTTGAGTGAACGGTAACTTCAAACAATTGTTTCAGAGAAACTATCAACGAAATCTGCAATCCACTTTACAAATTACGACCAGACGAGTTGTGATGCGCCGCCAACCCGCCATTTTTCGACACGTGTAGTCCATTACAGCTCTGATATGGTTGTGCGTTTCTCCTGCCGCCTGGTGAGCTACGAATTTGGAAATTTTAAACAATTTTAAAAACTTTCAGTGCGTCTTAGCAGCTACAATTACAGCACATAATTCGACATGTCGGATTGGACAGTTCCCTTGTTAGAAAAAGTAATCCAAGATTGGAGGAAACTAAAATCAGAGCTTAAATGCTCAAATGTGTGTCAAATATTATGGGACTTAACAGCTAAAGTCGCCAGTCCCTAAGCTTACACACTACTTAACCTAAATTAGGACAAACACACTCACCGATGCCCGAGGGAGGACTCGAATCTCCGCCGGGACCAGCTGCACAGTCCATGACTGCACCGCCAAAGACCGCTCAGCTAATCCCGCGCGGCTCAGAGCTTAAAATTGACAAACCAATCAAATTAAGAATAAGAGATATTAAGATAGACGAAAAGCACGAAAAGAAATACCAATGCTCATAAACAACTTGGCACCAAAAATTCTAAAAACTGTATTTGAGAAAACCGAGACAATGTCTAAGTGCAAATATTTAGGCGAAACATTTCACGAAAATGGCCTCGAAAAGAGTGGTTACGAAATGGAAGCAGCTATCAGGCTGACAAGAGAAATGTCGAACAGGAAAAACCCATCATATATTGAGTGAAACTATTTTTCTAATAGTAAGGAATGAAATAGGTTAGAGAAATATTTGATGCATCTTTGAGCGATCCTCGAAACCTGATACAGCAGCCGAGATTGCCATACGTTAGCGACGTGACGAGGACTTCCACCAGACAAATATACCCCTTAGTAAAGTCCTATAATTCCATATTAAACTTCGAACTTTAAATTCTGAATTTGTACATCACTTGCTGCGTATGATATGGAGTACCATTCAAAGACACATCAAATGTTTCTGTAATATGGTCTATTTAATTCTTTTAGGCGAGTCTTTTCTCAAAATATCTACAGTCTTTTTTTTAAATTCTTATCTTCAGATTTCTTCAGAAGGGTTGAAATGTAATATTTTTAAATGTCGATCTGTGTTTCGTTGCTATAAAGAATATAGATCAAGGGAAAGCAAAGGTTTCACTTTATGCCATGATTTGATAATTTTTGTAGTTCATTTTTATAGGTAGCAACACCTGTTCTCCCAGATCTGTAAGAAGTTTTTTTTCTTTCGAGAATGAGATTATCACTCTGCAGCGGAGTGTGCGCTGATATGAAAATTCCTTAGAGATTAAAACTAGGTTCGCACGAGAGCTTCTGTAAAGTCTGGAAGGTAGACGAGGTACTGGCAGAAGTAAAGTTGTGACGACGGGGCGTGAGTCGTGCTTGGGTAGCTCAGCTGGAAGAGCACTTGCCCGCGAAAGGCAAAGGTCCTGAGTTCAAGTCTTGGTCCGGCACACAATTTTAATCTGTCAGGAAGTTTCAGTTTTTTCTTAATTACCTTGTTAACTTTCATGTAAGTAAATATAGTTTTGCTAAAATAGACTTCACATTGGTTAATTTTGTACCCCATTTGTCCATTGCCCACTGTTCGGACAAACATTTTCTCCCAGCATGTTAATTAAGCTGTTCTTGATTTAGTGATTATTTGCAAGCAGTTAACTCTTCCTTGCATAGCTAGACCTCACGGTGGGAAATTTAATATCCTTTTCCCACTCTTCGTTTGGATATAAAAATTTGGGAAAAAATCTATTATGCGCTTTCAACGGATATTGTTATCATTCCGCTTAAATATATGACCAAAAATGTATCTCAAAATACATCGAACTGAGACACTACACCACAACCATAATACCCAAACGTCCTTATGGAGATTAGACGCCCGTTTTGAATGAATAGAGGGTAATTGAACTAATCCAAACGAGATATCGAAAAGTCATGAACAAATAGCAAGTAAAGAATTTGAAAATCAGATTAGAATGACACCTTGAGAAGTTACATGGCACTTGCACTAGAGCACAAACTGAAACAATAAAATTGTTCGATGTAGTAAAATAAGACATAAAAGAAATAGTGATATCACAGTTTCACAGAATAGGCAAAATATTTATGTAGAAAATTCACCAGTGGACTGTTGGCCTGATGGGAAAACCGAAGAAGGTTCAACAAATTGGTCTGAAGAGCAGACAAAATTCTATTCTGAGAAAATGAAATTAATGAGGCCATAAAATAAATCTAAAACCAAACTCTGAAAATTCCCCATGTTGTGCATCGTGCCCTCTAGTGTACAAGTGTAATAACAATCACCAACAGCATAAAGAAGTAAATACAGCGGGAAGTAAGTATGAAAGTAACGAATAACCAAAAAGAGATTTCTGCAAGAATACTTTACTGGTGTTCAATTTCAAAAGATTCGTAGATCTATGAACCATTATACTGCACTTACGTAGAAGTACAAGCTGTTTTATAGCATTCTCACTCTGTCTTTACAGGAAAGAATTTGGGTTCGAGTACCGTTATGCTTCACAGATTCGACCTATCTGTGGTCGAGCTTAGAAAAAGTTGTTCTGGTTCCATCTTCTTCGGTTTCTTTGTACACAGAAATATGCATATGGAATATGAAAAAGTAGTTTACAGGAGGACAGGGTCCCCCGAAAAGGAATTGTAATGTACTGATGAACTTCATAGTGAGCTGATATGGCACAAGAGTATGGGAAAATAGGCCGAAATCATAACTACATTTACTAAAAATCCATTTGAAAATTGTTGTTAGTTTTTCTAACTATTCTGATTCTAGGAGATCGTACTTAATGGTGTTAATTTTTTTCACGTCAGATTGTAACCTCAGTGTGTCGTTCTTCGGTTTGGTTACAAATCGTTTTTCTTTATCTTAAAAACTTCTATTCCTCTGAAGTGCGTCAATGCGTATCCAAATGAGGTTCCGCCATTGCACTTGATTAGACATTGTTTACTTGGAATAAGTGTTTTCCATACATATTTGTTACATTATTAAAACGGTTAACACAGTGTCCCTCTTCTAATGTAAATCAAACCATGAAAAACCTCATTAATAGCCTCGATTACAAAATATATTTTCCAAGTTTTACCCTCAGCGCAGCTCATGCGTTCAGCATATAGAGTCCTCTTTCGGGAATGGGTTTGTGTGTGTGTGTGTGTGTGTGTGTGTGTGTGTGTGTGTGTTGTTCTTAGCACAGGTTAGTTTAAGTTAGTTTAAATAGAGTGTAAGTCTAGGAATCGATGACCTAAGCAGTTTGGTCCCTTAGGAATTCACACACATTTGAACATTTCTTCAGCATGTAGATTTCATACAGTCAATACATCCGACCGTAATACACTAAAGACATACACTGAAAGTCATCGGACTGTGATATGCAGGTATACAGATGGCGGTATTACTGAGTGCGAAACGTATAAAAGGGCAGTACCTCGGTAGAGCTGTCATTTGCACTAAAGTGATGAATGTGAAAGGTTTCCAACGTTATTAAGGCCGCATGGCTTGAAATAACAGACTCCGAACGCGGAATGCTAGCAGGAGCTAGATGCAAGGGATATTCCCATTAGGGAATGCATTATTCCGAGATCCACAGTGTCAAGAGAGTTCCGAGAATACCAAGTTTCAGGCATTACCTCTCACCACGGACAACTCGGTTGCCGACTGTCTTCTCGTAACGACCCAGATCAGCAGTATTTGCATAGAATTGTTAGTGCTCGCAGACAGGCGCCGTTGCTTGCAGTAATAGCAGAAATCAATGTCCGTTAGGGCAGTGAGACGTAATTTAACGTTAATGATCTGTGACAACAGGCGATCGACTCTGATGTCTTTCCTAAATGCACGACATAGCCTGCAGCACCTCTTCGAGGCTCTTGACCATATCGGTTGGACACTACACAAAACGGTGGCCTGGTCAGAGAATCCCGATTTCAGTTCGTAGGAACAAGTGATTAGATTCGAGTATGGTCTAGATCACACGAAGCAACAGACCAAATTGTCAACAAGGCCCTGTGCAAGCTGAGGGTGTCTCAATCATGGTGTGGGCTGGAATGGATTGGATGGTCTGGTCCAACTGAGGTGATAATTGATTGTAAATAGTTATGATCGGCTACATGGAGATAATTTTCAGCCACTCATGAACTTCGTGTTACCAGACAACTGTGTCGCGTCAGCTGGCGACATTCCTTCGTGATTAGTCAGAACAACATTCTGGACATTTCGAGCGAATGATTTGGCCACCCAGATAACATTATGTAAGTCCCATCGAACATTATGGGACATAATATTGAGATCAGTTCATGCACAACAGCCCACACCGGCAACACTTTCGCAATTGTGAACGCTTGGAGGCTTCACGGCTCATTATTTCTGCAGGGGACTTCCAACGACTTGCTGAGTCCATGTCACGCCAAGTTGGTGCATTACGCCTGGTAAAATGAGGGCCGAAATGATATTAGGAGGTTCAAATGACTTTCGTCACTTCGGCGTATGTTCATTCCAGTCTGCTCCTCACACTGGTAAATATCGGCATTTCAGGAATGATTATACGATCTTTTTAGAATATGTGTTACAAACTTGTAACATTTATAGTCGAATTACAAGTAGATAACTAAAAAAAAGTGGTTTAAGTTCGTCCATATTCGCGTCGTAGTTTGAAACATTATTACATTGAGTTACAGTCTCTCAGAGCATTGTAGCGTCTTTAATAAGAATCCTGAAGTGGTCGCGCCTGATAGAAATTAGACTTAAATGTGTGTCTGATGTAACCACTATTAAAAAGCCTCGTGGTTGGTTCTTCTTTAACGCCTTATACTACACCACTTTCGTACGTTTCTAACGAGTTGCATTATATATAATTGACCACACTAGTATACCACTCCACCAAGTACGTTTATTATACTGAACAAAGAAACGAATTTACAGTCATTTTGATTATATTCTCCTCCTCCTCGTCGATACCGCGAACTTCGTAAGCTACTAAGATAATGATCGGGATATTAAATCCTAGGGTAATCCTGACCTCCTGACCATTCCATTTATAGCTATCGGTTTTTAATCGGAGTAGTTCCGCCATGTTTTTACTTGCATAATCTCTCTTCATGTTGAGCCTCCCGCATAGACTTCAACGAATTCGCTGCGCTACTCTTACAACACGAATCTACGTGGCAAAATATTACTTTTTTATGACTAAAACGATCTAAATCGCTAAATAAAAAGTGTTGGTTTATTACGACTGTTGATCAGCTGCCAAATCAGTTATCAAAGAATTTTGAACTAGCGAAACAAGGTTCACTGTGAATATTTAAATCTATGCTTAATTGTGGTGCCAATTAACAACTCATAAAATATTCATGATGACTGCGGACTCATACCGTAAATGTGTATCCTTAATTAACAAGAATACTGCGATACTCCGTACTGGCAAGCAGACCACGAGCATACTGTTTTCAGAGCATTGATTTAAAACCCGAGCATTCTACGAGCCGGTTTTACAGGGAAAAAGTGTCACCCTAGTCTGCAGCTAAGCCTTTTCCCGAAGTTTTCCTTGGTTAGCAAGATTTAAGGAGAGCTATTGTGGTATTCTGAGTACGAGAGATGTACTTCCACTAATGAAACTCCTAAGTCCTTCCTATGTAGCTCAATGGCGCCGGCTAGAGTCCACGTCGGGCAAGCAGCGTCTCCTTCTCAAAAGGGGTGCGACGTTTCTCAACTGTCTGCAGTGAACCAGAGATTAACAGGGTCTTTTTTTCATCTGTTCTTATACTCTTTCTCTCTGTTATTTCTTTCAATCTTCTCTTCATACCATGGACACTATCACATCAAAGACGGACTGGATACGGGTGAAAATCGAGTACAGAATGTACTTTTTTTAAGGTCGTGTTAGTGATGGACGCGATGTCTTGTATGTACCCAATGGCGGCCACTTTAATATATTTAACAGGAATGATGTTACCAAACAGCTTCAAAGAAGCTAAAATCCTCCCGCCCTATCATTCGGTAGCTGGTTTCAGTTTTCGCAACATTGGATGAGTGTAGCTCGAAGATATCGCCAGAAGATGATGAGCGTGGCACTCATCCAAACGTCGGGGAACCTCATCGCAGCCACCAGACGGAAGCCCAGAAAGAGTTTATCAGGAATATGCACCGGAAAAATCTACATTAACTATACAGTTGTGTGTGTTAGTCGCATTTCGATGTATTTATTCTTGGAAACAGGATGACAAATGCTATTAACGAATAAAAAACCTAATGTGTATCATTTCAAAGCACCTGTAAACGATTAATATTAGTAAAGTGTGGTATGATAATAATTGTACCCCTGAACACAGCAGAGCTTTACTAGTCATGGTCCTGTAGACCGTGGTGTGCCACTATCATCCTCCGACGTCTGAAGCGGCATATTCAGCCAATTGTAGCGCAACACACATAGTAAAGGGAATTTCGAATTATGGAGCAGCCTGGCCTTTTCCGCATATACAAATCACTGCCAAAAAGCAATGAAGCGACGAGCGAGAGAAAAGATAGTAGGCCTAACTTGGAACTGAACGCACTTGTCGATTGAACCACCGACCTGCATTCTAACATAGTGCACGGAGAATAGTTAAGTTTTTATATTGTAGATTTAACGTGACTGGTGTTTGAAATGCATGTAAGGATTTTATCGTTTGTCAGAACGAAATGTCGTATTAATTCATGTCGGTCTTCAGCCCTCTGGCTTGATGTGGCCTTTGGCCACTTCTTCTCCTGTGCAAATCCCATCATCTTAGAGTAGCACTTCTACCCTAAATCCTCACCTATATATTCGATATATTCAAATCTTTACTTGCACATGCACATTCTACCTTCTACAGCTCCCCTTAGTACCGCCTGAGACATCCCTTGACGTCTTAGCACACGTATTCTCACACTGTCCCCTCTTATCGTTAATGTTGTCCACTTGCACCCTTTCTCGTCAACTGTGCGGAGAACCACCTCCACCTAATATTCAGCATCTACGTATGTCATCACACTTCAAACGTTTCGATTTTCTTCTTATCACATTTTCCGACAGTCCATGATGGACTCTCTTACACTGTGCCGCTCCAGGCAAACATTCTCAGAAATTTCCTAAAATTAAGACATTGTTTGATGCCAGTAGATATCTTCTGGCCAATAATGCACTCTTTGTTTGAGCTAGTTCGCTTTTCACGTCCTCTTTCCTTCACCCGTCATGTGTCACTTGTTTCCAAAAAAGCAGAATTCCTTTTTTTACCTCGAAAATTTCTGTGAAGAGAAACTCTTAAGTCCTGCTTCCATCGATTGTGCAACAACAGAACTGCCGCCCTGGTGCCCTTACCATTCCTAAAGATAAACTGGTCGTCAGCTGAGAGATCCACATTTTTTCCATTCTTCTGTGTATTATTTTTCACTGCAACTTCGATGTATGAGCTGTTGCACTGATTCTGTGACATTTCTCGCCCCTCTTTTCCCTTGATATCTTAGAAATTGTGTCAATGACCTTTTTCTGAAAGTCACATAAATTCTACATATCAACTTGAGCACTCGTTTGGTTGCTATTTTCACAAATTATTTAAGAAGTTCGGAAGAAATATTACCTTTTGCCTTATTTGATCCCTACTCTTCCAGTGCTCATACGCAACTGGATCTTCTGTGCCTTACAAATCTAATTCAGTTACATCTGTCACTTCACGAGACGCTCTCCCTCGCAGAGATCATCACTGTACTCTTTCTAAGAATTCCTCCTACACTCTTAGTGTTGAAACACTTGCTTTTAATTTCACCGAAGATTATTTTGACTTTCCTATACGTCGCTGACGACCATTTCTTCTTAGATTTCTTCACATTTTTCTTATTACAGCCATGTAGGCTTAGCATCCCTGCACTTCCTACAAATTACGTTCGGAAATGACTCACACTGTTGTATTTCTACGTTCCTGAGTATTATCATACTTTCTTGAAGTATTTCTTCTTATTCGAGGTTACTTCGCAATTACCTTCGTTGAATCTGCATCCGTCTAAGTTCTGTGATTTCCCATTTTAGACCTGTCATTTCCTCTGCAACTGAACTGCCTTCTAATATATTTACTATCGCACAATGTGCAATCTGAGACTTTCAAACATACATCATCCTTCTTCAATACTTCAGTATTCCACTTATTTGTATTTGAACCTTCCTTGTGTTTCTTTTAAACTTCTTTTCACGCTTCCTCATTACTAAATTGTGATCTACTCCTGGGTTCACCTAATAATCCAGAATAAAAGTTCGGAATCTCTCCCGACCATCATGTAATCCAACTGGAATTCTCTCTTGTCTTCGGGCCACTTTCTACGTATATCTCCACCTCTTGTGATTCTTGAACAGAGTATTCCGTATTACAAGCTGAAATTTTTTACAGAACTTAGTTTTTCTTCTCTCTGAGGCACACTGCCAAGCTCATATTCCTGTGTAATCGTTATTCTATTCCTTTCCCTGTTACTTCATTCTAATTTTCCATTATCACTAGATTATCATTTCCTCTTACCCTCTGAACTTCTGGTTCATTATCTACATATATCCCTTTGCATCTCTTCACGTTTTGCTTGTTTTGAAGGAATCTACATATGTTACTTTTCTGCTGAGTCTCATCAGAATAAACCCGTCACTGAACTATTGAAGCCGCGAGGAGTGGCCGCGCGGTTTGAGAAGTCATGTCACGGCTTGCGCGGCCCCTCCCACCGGAGGTTAGAGTCTTCCCCCGGGCATGGGTGTGTGTGTTGTTCTTCGTATAAGTTAATTTAAGTTATTTTAAGTAGTGTGTAAGAGTAGGGACCGATGACCTCAGCAGTTTGGTCTATTAGGTATTCACACACGTTTGATTTGATTTGAACTATTCACAGTAACTCACTCTCTGCCCTATCTTCCTATTCATAGCGAATCTCACTCCTGTTACGCCACTTTCTGCTGCAATATGATACAATCCTACATTTTTCTACCAGAAATTATCAGGCTATTCCTATGTCACTTTACTTTTTCAAACGGCCGGCTGGGGTGGCCCAAAGGTCTTAGGCGCTTCAGTCTGGAACCACGCGACCGCTACGGTCGGAGGTTCGAATCATGCCTCGCGCATGGATGTGTGTGATATCCTTAGCTTAGTTAGGTTAAAGTATTTCTAAGTTCTAGGGGACTGACGACCTCAGATTTTAAGTCCCATAGTGCTCAGAGCCATTTGAACTCTTTCAAACCATATCTTGGTTGAACCTTGGTATTCCTTTACCAGATGTTCTTGGATTCTAACGACATTCAAACCTGATACTTCACGCATGCATAATGTTTCTCTTTCATTAGTTAGTATTTTGTTCCTGGTTTCTTCTTGTTTCACGGGCGCTTATCCGGAACGCTTTGCCAATGAAGAGACCGTCATGATAAATTTTTCAGTTACAGGCCACATGTTCTGTGGATTCACATTAAGTGTCTTTAATGGAGTGGTTTCCATTGCCTTCTGCATCCTCGCGCCGTTGATCATTGCTGATTCTTCCGCCGTTTAGGGGCAGTTTCACACTCCAAGGGCACGATAGTGCGCTATCACTCTGGCCGCCCACCGGACTCATTGACATGGCCGTTGGCAGAGCGAGATGGGTGTCGAAGCCTTGCATGGCTATGGAAGACAGAAGGTTCTCGAAGCTCCTGAAACCGACTAAAATAGTCGAAGGAGATCGTTTTTATAAACAGCTGATTCAATTGAGCCGAGAACTGAAAGACAAACGGCTACAATAAGGCGATAAACATGAAATGGTGATTATGCAGCATGACAGTTCTCGACCACACGCCGCAAAAGCCGGCAAAACATGCTTTGAATCGCTGAAACTGGAAGTCGTGACCCGCCTGTCGTATTCTCCTTACGTTGCCTCCTCTGACTGCCTCTTTTCCCGATCAACGGCACACGGCCTGGCTGACCAGCATTTCCGGTCATATGAACAAATGCAAGATAGGATCCATTCATGGTTCTCTTTAAAGTCCAAATTCTTTCTCCGCAGGTTTCGTATGCCGCCCGAGAAATAGGAGGAAGTAGTGGCCAGCGATGGCCAATACTTTGAATCGTAAACGGGTTGTACGTGTTCCACAATAAAGCCTCCAACTTCGAGAGAAAGAAGTGGTATCAAAGTGTAGATTTAATATTACCGCCCCTTGGAGGATGATACATGACGTTTTCTCAAACATTTACTAGCTGTGAGACGAAACGTGCACAAAATATATTGATATATCTGATTAGAACCGTTAAGTGTGTCTCACAGTTACTAATTATGACTGAATGCTTCTCATAAAATAACTTAGTACAGCTTAAGGAACTCTATCACCATTAAGTAGCGTGCAGTCTCCCATTTCCTATCGTTCTGTTTATGAACTACGCCTTCAAAACACCCCTTTCCTCAGTAGCTTCATATTCCTTCGGGTCGTCCTGCTGTCCCCCCCCCCCCCCCCCCCCCCCCACTTTCGGAACAGCATAACTTGGCAATGTGTGTTTCATATGCTGACACCAGTCCAGACCACGGTTTGGTTGGAGATCTGCCCAACATCCTCGTCGACACTGACGCCACTGTCATGCAGGTTTTGAAATTTTGTGAAATATCAGGTCAGATCACCGAAGTTCTGGGGAGAGGAGATGGTATTTACTTCATTATAGACAAAGATGCCCCCAAGACAATGGTGGACTTACTCTTAGTGAGGCAGCTGTGACCGCGTTTCTGAGCGCCCCACAATCAACATAAACAACTGATAACTGAAAATAGTGCCCTTTGGAACTGTGTATTGATCGAAACAGTTAGCGCCATTCAACGAGTGTATCAGATCAGAAATAATGCTACAGCCAGTCATCTGATTAACGGTCGCTGTTCATTACTCGCTGTTTAATCATCATGTACTTCACACGGATTTTCTTACGTTTGTTTTGTACTAGTTCCCATACTTTTCTGTGAGAAACAGAAGGAATGCCAGTTGCGCAGCAATACTGGCAGCAGCAGCAGCAGCAGCAGCCGAGTAGTAGAGTTTTCCAACACCGGACCGCTTGCAGAAGTTAGATGTCTCCTGGCTGCTGTGTCGCTTGCGTCTCGTGTTGGCTCCAAGTGTTGTAGTCGGCAAAGTTCTGTAATGACAGCATCGTCTATGTTGTGGGTCCTCCGTACTAACAGCAAGGCGCCGCCTGCATCTTATGCCCTCGGCGTCTTATTGCACGGCATCTGTGGACTCTGGTTATCTCGAAGTTCTGCACTTCTGATTCTAGCTTCGTGCTACACGATCCTGCCCATCCTTGGGTCTTGCTGTGTGACATTATGTTAGCAGGTTTTGTCACACATTATGACGCCTTCAGCTTCTATTTGACGCAATTTTGATATCCGTTATTTTCTTGAGGCTCTAGAAATTTAGGCCTTACACCGCAATAAAAATTAGTTTACACTAAACTGCTATTGTTAACATTCAGTGCAAGTATCAGTGTTTCCCCAGCATTGGCGTCCGAATTTGAGGCAAGGAAGGGTATTTAGTCCCCCCCCCCTCTTCCCGCTCCTCCCTCCTCCAACGCCCTCACCCCTTCCGCATAATCTGAAGCACAAAATTTTCAGTCGTATACTATGTACATCAACATAAATTTACTGCGATATAATAAGATTTGTATAATCTTCAAAATCTCTTTCTAATATCATTATATGTCTTGAAACTGGCAAACTCATTTATAAAAATAGTGACAGTTTTAAAACTTTGTCACCCCCACTTCCCCTGGAAAAAATTTTTCGTACTGCCAATGCATTGTTTTCAAACTACAGGAACATATTCTTTCAGAACGCGTATAATCATTGTAATGTGGCTAGCTGTCGCTTTTGGAGACAACATTGAGTGTGGAAGTGTTACGGTACTGATTGTAGTGAACAGAGAGCCCTCTGTCTTTGCCTTCGGATATAACTTTTATTTCATGTTTTTCAGAGTACTGATCGTTCCCTAGATAACTGATCAAAATTATATGGGCACCCCGTTGTATTGCGAAACTGAGCACTACATGTCGCGAGAGACGGACCCGCAGTTTCTCGCAGTATTGTGTTGCCAGTAATGAAGCAGTAACAGCAGAATGGGTCAGTCACCTAGAATGTGGACAGTCGTTGTGTATCACCTAAATTACAAAACCGTTGGCTACAAGTCATCTATATATGAAGACAGTAACTGTTCTCGAAAGAACAGATACCATTGATGACCGTGCAGCTTCTCTAGAATAAATGTTAATCAATTGAAACCCTCAGCTGCCGACAGGTGTTGTTGACATACCTTTATGGGGACAGCTGAATATGTGTGCCCCGACCGGGACACCAAACCAACATCTCCCGTTTAAATGACAGATGCTGCATCCTTCTTAGCCACGGAGGACACAGATGAATAGCTTGACTGCAGGGACTTACCCTTGCGCGCTTCCCGTGAGACCCACATTCCAAACTGTCCACAATCTAGATACGTAATGTGTCATCGGTGGCTCAAATGGATAGAGCCATGCAAGCAGGAGGTGCAGGGTTCAGGTCCCGGTTGGGGACACAGGTGTTCATCTGTCCCCATCAAGGAATGCAAACAACACCTGTCGGCAGCTGAGGGTTGTCAACTACTCTAAATCTTCGAATGTCTGCTGTTGGTGACGGTCATAGCGACAGGTCACAAGAGTCAGCGCACAGGTCTGTTGGGCGGGAGGGCTAGCCTAGCAACAGCAACATCATTAACAGTGTGCGTGACGACAATTTATTTTTAAAAGCTTGACCAGTGAGTGCATGAAAACAATTAAGCAAATTTCCTGCTGTATGAAATACCTGAACGAAATAATGATGACACAGCAAACAATTTGTAGTGGAGGAAAATACATCACAACACTCAGTAAAGCAGATGTTTTAACAATTTAAATAAATTTTAGACTTAAGAAAATATGCGCTTAGTGCTTCCTGAACTATATGGTTCAAATGGCTCTGAGCACTGCGGGACTTAACTTCTGAGGTCATCAGTCCCCTAGAACTTAGAACTGCTTAAACCTAACTAACCTAAGGATATCACACCCAGCCATGCCCGAGGCAGGATTCGAACCTGCGACCGTAGCAGTCGCGCGGTTCCGGACTGATGCGCCTAGAACCGCATGGCCACCACGGGCGGCACGGTGTCTTGAATTGATAGCACTTCAAGTTACAAGATATTAAAGAACGAAACGCTCCACGCCACTTTAACAAATGATTAGATAATTATCAACAGGTCAGTGCAAAATAAGCTCTGAACTTAAAGGTTGACAGCCATCAGACAAAAGTCAGATGCGTTTAAGAAACTAAAATAGATGCAATGAAGTTGTTACCACTTTAATAAGCTCTGGCAGCAGACCGACATGATATGTCACGTCGGTCTGTCGCTAAGACAGAGGCCCTAAACCCGTGGCCGACCAGGGCAGTGGAGACCCGCCCTAAGTTTTCGCCCGTTAACTGTGGAGATGACACAGGCCAATGGATGACCACAACAGACTAAAATTCTGAATCAAGAAATAGTTAAACACAAGGACGAATGCTTACAGTTCAACTTCAGGGAAGTGAGAGTGGCGTTACTACATTGGTCCGCACAAATGGTGCCTTTACACATTAGCAATGGCTTCGAATTTAAGCTACCAGGGACTAAGAGCCTCCTCCGATGTAAATCCTGTGGCCTCACAGGTTGCCGTTGTACTACTCGAACCCTCTCTCGGACTTTCCTCATACCACCAGCCAACCGATTGCGCATGCAAGGACTGCGAACCAGCCCAGTAGTGGTATATCGAATCTAGTGCCACGGATCAGTGGTATGGTGGTATCGGTAACGTGATGGTGATGGTGATGGTGATGATGATGGTGATGGTGATGGTGATAGTGGTGATGATGATTGTTGGGTTGTGGGGCGCTCACCATCGAGGTCATCAGCGCCGATACAAGGTCCCAATCTTTACAGTTCCAATCTGGACATATCCCGAATCATGATGAGATGGTAAGTACAACACTAACAGCCAGTCCCCAAAAGGAGAAAATCCCTCACTTGGCCGGGAATCGAATCCGGGACCCCTTGATCCAGAGGTAGCAACGCTAGCCACTAGAGGTGGTAACATGAAGAATGAACCAGAGTTCAACCAAGACAAGGTTGTAAAAATTCGCATGAAATTAGCGGAAGGAGTCATCCATTTGTTCCAAAGATGTGCCAGCATTCCAGCTAGCTCAATGAAAGTGTAGTCCGCCCCCGGTATCTGAGTGGTCAGCGCAATAGTCTGTCAGTCCTAAGGGTTGGTTCAAATGGCTCTGAGCACTAACTTCTGAGGTCATCAGTCGCCTAGAACTTATAACTAATTAAACCTAACTAACCTAAGGACCTCACACACATCCATTCCTGAGGCAGAATTCGAACCTGCGACCGTATCCGTCGCTCGGCTCCAGACTGTAGCGCCTAGAACCGCACGGGCAATTCGGCCAGCCAATCCTAACGGCCCGGGTACGATTCCCGACTGGGTCTGAGATTTTCTCCGCTCAGGAACTGGGTGTTGTGTTATCCTAATCATCATCATTTCATCCCTATCGACGCGCAAGTCGCCGAAGGGGCGTCAAATCAAAAGACTTGTACCAGGCGAGCGGTGTACCCGACGGGAAGCCCTCATCACACGACTTTTTTTTATGACAGAGAAAATTGATTTTAAAAAAAGAGGTACAGTAGTTGAGCGGTCCCTCATAAACCCCACATATGGGTATTCAGTGCTAAACGAAACTTCATATTGCGTAAAGAGCGACGTCAGTGGGCAGTGTGTGACTGGAAACAAATGATTTGGATTGATGAATCGAGGTGTACGTCACTGCATTCGGATGGAAGGGTTTTCGCTTGGCATGGAAGACGTTATGTGCTGTCATCAGGTGTAACGCGAACAGCAAAGTACGGAGGAGATGGTGCTGCAATATGGGGACCTTGTTTGTGGTCAGGATGTGGCCTCTTTATTGGGATTAAGGAAACATTAAATTCGGAAAGATACAAGCACCGTGCACAGTAGAGGAACAGATCAGAGGCGACTGTATTAGGATGTCAGCGCACCCTGTCATAAAGCAGGCTATGTTTTGTCCAATAAAATTTCTGAAATGGACTGACAAGGCAGGAGTACCGACTTGAACTAAATGGAACCCATTTAAATGTATTAGAATGTCGACTTCTCTGATGGCTTTAGCTTTTGCGGAAGAATAGACTGCCGTTCTTCCAAAGACATTCAGTCATGTTATTGAAAGTGTCCCCAGCACAGTTCAAACCACTATAAATGTGAAGGCTAGCCACACGCCATATTAATGTCCAGTATTGGTATCCGCATACTTTCGATCAGGTAAACTCTTGTTTGGATCCTGTATACAAGCATGCAGAGCCTCCATTTATTCACGACTAAACAACCACAGAACACAGTAAAATTCCCATACCTAACTGGCCTGGATCGGCATGATTGAGGAAGCTTAATGGTGGAAGAATAACACCAGAAAGTATGTAAGGACTTGCAAAGTCGTTATAAGTACAGAAATGAATGTCCCGCACAGAAATCCGTCGTCCAATCGAGCAGACAAGAGCCAAGGGTCAAGCACTGCGTCACGAGGATGAACGCAACAGTCTTGACTTGGTGAACAATGTATCTGTTGAATTTCGCTCATTGCTTACAAAACATTCTCGTCTCTAGGTGGCATGAGGCTGAGAGTCTTCGTGAGAGCCAGCTATTCTGCGTTGCATAGCCCTCCGCATCCTTGACTTATTTATTTGTTTATTTCACGATGAAAACTTAAATACACAACATTCGTGTACAAATGTGTATAATCATAAGCTTCTATAATCATCGGATCTAGTTCTCTAATCCACTCGATCTCTTCATCCGATGACTAGTGAATGTCCATTACTGTCCTTTTGTATACTAGAAGAGGAAAGTCAGCAACGACCTGGTGAGTTGACTGTAAGAAGGCACCAATGTCAGAATATGAAGAGCCAGCCCATCCTCACTTGTGCAGTAGATAGACTCATCAGCCGCGTCCAGTTCGAATCAGATTCATGGTCCTCCATTGACGTCTGGGGAGATAGAATCCTCGTAGCTGCATGGAAGGGATCTCAATTAGTTGACTACTGATAACTGTTCCCACAGAATTTTCCATGACTGGTGTAATGGATATCACTGAAAGAGGTTCCAACAAGGAGGTTTGCAGTGCCCCATGACGGTTTCTTTCATACCAAGTGTTGCTCTTCTCTCTGTGCAGTATTTAGCTAAGGATACTTCTGAATGTACTTCTGAACGTTGTTGCAGACCTTCAGGAGAGCTTATTAGAGTTGGTGGTAGGATATTACAGAGAGCACACATAATTATTGATAATTTTTCACATTGCCTATTGGACTAGGTAAACCTCATTGGCCCTGGTACAAAGACGCGCCTTCTAATCGTAGTGCCACAACATATTCATTAATTATCTTTGCTTGTTTAAAGGATATTGTATAATAGTTCCAATGGTTCCAAATCATTATAAACACTATCCTCATTTTCGTCAATTTGGCGTCCGCTGCTGGACAAAGTGTGTGTGTGTGTGTGTTTGAGGTTTACGGGCGCTAAATGGACAAAGTGCTCCAATACACTTTTCGATGTATTAACATATTTAGCAATACGAGTCCATTCTGATTCTAGGTGATGCTTAATATCATTTACCCAAGCACTACTATGTTTCAATACTGTCTTTTCCTACCGATTGGAATGTAGTAGAGAAGTTTCTTGGCCCATCTACTATCCATCCTTCTGGCTACACGCCTTAACTAATAACACTTACTGATTTCGATCTTTCCTTTCCAGAAATATTAGAAGCGTAGTTTTGAACACCCTGTCAGTTTCTTGTCCACTGTTTCGTTTATCCAACTCGGAACTCTCCACTGGACACTGAATAACTTTTAGGTTTTTAATGCTTTCCTCGTTAGAAGTAAAAATCTTAGTCTCCTATGTCAAACATTGTAATACACACTGGTAGTAACGTTTCTGGTTCAGATAAGGTAGATTCCTACTCTTGAAAAAGTCATTTAACTTACCAAAAGTACTTTACGACTTTTTCATAATTTTGCTTATGTCCTTTTCTCTCAACACAACCTTCAGTTAACCTAGTTCAATTGCTGATAATGCCCTCAGGGCCTTCAATTTTCAGACCTACTGTCACGCCTGCTATATTACTTTTGTTGGAGCAGATTAGCAAAAGCGATGATCGTACACTTATTCTAAGATAATGCTTTGCATAGCTGTGTGTGACATGCGATTTCCATTTTGTACTAAATAGAAGGATAATTTGACCACATCTATTACGCACCTGATAATGAGCAACGCTTAATTAAGTACTATTTTAACATAAAATCATTGTGGAAACTGTCGTTCTCAGGATATATCGAGGCTTTGTTGTCCACCCTGAAGCAGTCACTTAAACAGATAACGTGTTCTGCATTATATTTGTTGCTAGAAGCTCCACATATCTGGCATATTTTATCATGCATTTGTTTTAATAGGCGTGTTGGCAGTGAGGCGGAGGGATCCAAGATTGTATTTTGGAGGAGCTTGCCAGTTACGGCATTCGGCTGAGATAAAATGACACTGTTGTCATTGAGCGCAATCAGAAAAGTGTGTGTGTGTGTGTGTGTGTGTGTGTGTGTGTGTGTGTGTGTGTGCGTGCGTGCGTGCGTGCGAGAGAGAGAGAGAGAGAGAGAGAGAGAGAGAGAGAGAGAGAGAGTGAATGAGAGTGAAACTTTCGTTGTATCTGTAAAACGAAAGTACACGTCGCTTCTGATGGCAGATGTTCATTGCGAACATTAATTATATTTACGTATATAAGAGAAGACTTCCGACAGTCTTGGAGCTACAGCGTTGTAGGAGAGATTGTTAAAGTATGGAATGGGGCGAGTGGCAAACTTAAACATGTAGTCATTCCTTGAGGTGCACTCAGTTATTGCCTCTGGTTGGGCATTACACACTAAAATTAGGGATCTGGATCCGGCCCCATGCTTGAACGATACATTTGTCGTGAAATGGTCAAAAAGAGGATGCTCGGCTAAAATGTAGGAGTGGAAAACAAGCAATCGGTGCACCTAAATCTGATACCTGTTTGCAGGTAGGGGCGGAGATGGAGGATGACTCAACAACTCTGAAAATGAACCAGAGAAGTGCTGGACAAAGTGTAGTTCACTGTTCTGATGTGTCACATTTATTAAAGAAAAGCATCAATACAGCATGTGTTACATCAACCGGAAATTTTGCGGTTATACAGGGCAGGTAAGTGAAGTGCCATTTTCACCCCGCGGGTAAGTATTGCTCAAGACGGACCATCGATTGAGCAACTGGGACCGGTGGCGTCACGGCTGGAAAGTTAACGGAGCAGAGCCGAACTTGCGCGCCGGCTGCCGGCACAGAGGAAATCGGCAGCAGTTTAGCTGCGCTCGAGCAGGTGACCTGCCGGGGGCGGACAAGAGGCGGAGGCCGAGGCGGCGGCAGGGGGCGGAGGCTGGATCCGGCCAGCTGGGCAGATAACGTTAATGGAGTCCCGTCCGCGGGAGGCGCCCCCGGTGGTCCCCCGCTTTGGCCGCGATCCCAGATAATATGGCCGCGCAATTAAGAGCTGAATACCGATATTAGGCCCGCGTTTGTTCCGCCAGATAGCGCTGAGCGCGAGCCCTCGCGGTGATTACATTGCCGCGAAGAGTGGAATGGCATCCACACTTTGCCCGACCATGCCGAAAGACCATCGCTGCTGTCCCTGATCGACGGATCCCAGCGTCGAATTCGAATCGAATCTCGTTCCACGTCCCACATTTTATCTGCCGTAGGTCTACGTACACATGATTCGTCCGAAATTCTTCGATTGGTTGGCTACCGTGTACAAACTTGAGTCTGAATGCCTTGGAGAAGTCCTGTGTGGAAGGAAGAGGGCCTGCTGTATGTCAAGATACTATCCGACAAGCATTTTTCGATTGTGTGCTAGATAGCGTCGTTCCGTACTGGGGTCCATATCCCTCCATTGTGTTAAATATACAGATTGATCGTTATTAAGGTTTAAAAAATCTATGAAGAGACGTACATCACGCTGAGACAAGTAACTTAGTACGTGTGGCCGCAAATGTGGGAAGTAAAAAGTGCACAACAAGTGCTGAACATGTGACGTCAAAAAATGACGTACCTAGCTTCACATTTAGTAGTTGGACTTGTCAATCATAACATCCCCACCAGGGGGCACTGCCACACATTGCTGAGATAGAGAATACTCTGTTTCCGTTCTTGCATTGTCCGAAGTGGTACGGTAGTGGCCGTCGTAATGGTAATGCAACTATACGATGAATTGCTTTACATTTACGGACACAGAGCAGCGAGAGGAGTGATGTGTAGTCCTAACTACTACAAGCGAAAGTAGTAACTCTGAAGCACTGCAGGTGCCAGAGCAGCTTGAGGTATATCCGGACCCTTGTGGCCCCATGTGTATTGCATTAAATTACTTATCTCAGTATCATCTACATCGCTTTGTGGATTTTCAGACGTTAGTAAGAATCACGATGTTCAACTGATGTACATTATAATCGCTGACAGGTGTTATTTACAACTTAGCAGACTGCCAAACTATGTATTATTTACTTACAGTTATTGGATGCATAAATAAATATTTTCCTGAATGCTGGAACGTTATTATGTTCTACATCATTTGGCATTACCGACACCTAAAGTTTGTTGCTACACTATAAAAATATCGGGTACTCGGCATCGTTACTCATGTGATAAGTTTTTCCACGCAATTAGCGATACTTACTCGTACTATTAACATCACATTGTCCCTTAACGTACTCACCTTTCTAATCCACACGTCTTTTGGTTTTTTTTTCGTTTTCTGGATGAGGCTCGTCGTTTTTTCCTCTCCCGAGTTAACCGCTTAATCTCATCCAACATCCTTAATTATTTGTGACTCTTCAATTAGTGACCACAACAATCTTTATAATTTCAAAACCTTACGATGTTGTTTTTTTTTCGCTGACGAATCCTACAAAATGATGGAGGAATAGTTATCACTCAATACTTTTCCTATGTCCATGCAGTAAAAGCACCGCATGAGGCAGGACGTTACTACTACTACTACTAAAACGAAGAAAGACGAAAGTACTGAAGAATAGCAGAAATGATAATAGCTAAAAACTGAACATCAAAAGTAGGTGGAGTGAAGCAATTTTGATAGCTTGTAAGCATAAAAAACACACGACAGAAGAAGCAAGGACGACATGAAAGGCACACTCGTCGACTGATTTGATGAAATTCTCCGCGAAACCCTCTCCTATACCAAACTTCTCATCTTAGAGTAGCACCCGCAACCTACGTCCTAAACTAGTCATTCTTGTATAGTACCTGTCTTTCCCTCTAGTCTTTCTTTCTCAGTCAACAGTCTATGATTGGTTTGTTGCAACCCGCTGCTAACTCCTCTCCTGTACCAACCTCTTCAGCACTTGCAACCTACTCTTTCATTTATTTCTTGCATGTATTACAATTTCTGTTTCGGTTTACTATTTTTACCCTCTACAGCTCCCTCTAGTACCATAGAAGTTGCTTTGTGGTGTCTCAACATATATCCTGTCAGTCAGTGTTTTTCATATAATTCTTTCCTTGCCAATTCTTCAGAGAGCCTCCTAATTCTTTTATCACCTTACTTAATGGTTCAAATGGATCTGAGGACTATGAGACTTAACTTCAGAGGTCATCAGTCCCTAGAACTTAGAACTACTTAAACCTAACTAACCTAAGGACATCATACCCATCCATGCCCGAGGCACCATTCGAACCTGCGACCGTAGCGGTCGCGCGATTCCAGACTGTAGCGCCTAGAATCGCTCGCCTACCCCGACCGGCTCACCTTACTTAATTTTCAATTTTCTTCTGTAGCACCATATGTCAAGTGCTTAGATTCTCTTCTTTTTCGCTTTTACCACAGTCCATGTTTCACTACCAAACAATACCATGGTCCAAACGTAAATTCTCAGAATTTTCTTTCTAAAGTTAAGGTCTATATTAGATACAAGTAGACTTCTCATGACCAGGAATGCCCCTTTTTTTCAGCGCTAGTCTGCTTTTTTTGTCGTCCATGCCCGTCTGTCATGGGTTATTTTGCTAAGGTAGCTGAACTGATTAACTTCATCTACTTCACACTTTCTAATCCGAACCCTTCAGTCCTTGGATTCCACTCTTATTGGCTCTTGTACATATTTTATATTACCAGTATTTCCCTACATCTTACACGTATTTTTGTCAGAATTTCAAACATCTAATTGACATTTTCAGACGCTTGTTCCAGGTCGACAAATCGTGTGAACGCGCTACAATATGTAATTTGTGGATGGTTACATGCTCCGTGAGCATATATCCGTTAGTGCAGTGTTTTTGTTGTTAATAGTGAATTTTGGTCCTGAATGTGACGTTGAGCACGTGCAGATATCCCGTCCGTGACCGGTGCGCTGAGCGCGGCTGTTCGGGTGGCTGAGGAACGCGGCGGGGTGCTCGAAGACGCGGCGGCGTAATTAGTCAGGGATCGGGCCGAAACTATGGCCATTAGTGGTCATTAGACGGCGCAGACAGGCGGCGTGGCCGGGCGCTGTGCAGGGCCAGAGCGCCGTACCGCGTCGCCGGACGCTGCATTATTTACGACCGGTAACAACGCCCCGCGGGCGCAACTTGCCGCTCTGGCGCCTCGCGACGAAACGTCCTTTCCGTAGCCGGTTACTGCTGCTCTTTGCTTGTGCGTCAGTATGACCAGTACTGCGAGGAAGCTGAATAGACATGGTGTGTTTGTAGTAGTGTTACATTCTACTAAAACTACGTTGGTCCAAAAACTACGGTTCAGCAGTTTTGATGGTTGCAACTGTTGTTGTTATTGTTGTTGTTATCGTCTTCAGTCCGAAGACTGGTCTGAGACAGCTCGCCATGCTGCTCTATTCTGTGCACGAATTCTAGCCCCGAAACAACTACTGCACTCTACATCCTTCTGCATCTCTTTACTGTATTCATCTCTTGGTCCACTCCTAAGATTTTTACCCTCCTACTCTTCCGCCCAGTACTAAATTGCTGATCCCTAGACGTCCCAAAAAGTAACGTATTGACCGATCCCCTTCATCAAGTTCTTTTCTCATAAGTTCTTTTCAGTACCTTCTCGTTAGTTTCAATATCTATCCAGAATGAGATTTTCGCTCTGCAGCGGAGTGTGCGCTGATATGAAACTTCTTGGCAGATTAAAACTATGTGCCAGACCGAGACTCGAAATCGGAACCTTTGCCTTTCGCGGGCAAGTGCTCTACCAACTGAGCTACCCAAGCACGACTCACGCTCTCCTGGTTGGCAGAAGTAAAGCTGTGGGGACGGGGCGTGAGTCGTGCTTTGGTAGCTCAGTTGGTAGAGCACTTGCCCGCGAAAGGCAAAGGTCCCGAGTTCGAGTCTCGGTCCGGAAGTTTAAGCTTAAACATTCTTCTGTAGCAACACATTTCAAAAGATTCTCTTCACCTCTCTTCTTGTCTAAACTGTTTGGCTCTGAGCACTATGGGACTTAACTGCTGTGGTCATCAGTCCCCTAGAAGTTAGAACTACTTAAACCTAACTAACCTAAGGACATCACACACATCCATGCCCGAGGCAGGATTCGAACCTGCGACCGTAGCAGTCGCGCGGTTACGGACTGAGCGCCTTAACCGCTAGACCGCGGCCGGCTCTAAACTGTTTATCATAGACGTTTCACTTCCATACATGGCTACACTCCAGACAAATATCTTCAGTACAAACTCCCTCACATTTAAGTCTACTTTCGATGTTAACAAATTTTTCTTGAGAAGTGCTTTTCTTGCCATAGCTACCCTACATTCTATTTCCTCTCTACGTCAGCTAAAACCAGCTGTTTTGCTGCCCAAATGGCATAACTAATCAACTACCTAAGTGTCTCAATCCCAAACCTAATTTCTTCAGCATCACCTGATTTAATTCGACTACGTTCCATTATCTTCGTTTTGCTTTTGTTGACGTTCATCTTATGTCCTCCTTTAAAGAAACTGTCAATTCCATTAACTGCGCTTTCAAATCCTTTGCTGTCTGTGATTGAATTAGATAATCATCGGCAAACCTCCAAATTTTTATTTCATCTCCTTGAATTTTAAATCCTACTCCAATTTTTTTTCTTTCTTTTATGTGAATGTTCATTGTACAGACTGAGTAACATCGGAGATAGACTACAACGCTGTCTCACTCCCTTCTCAATCAGTGTTTTCCTCTCATGCCCCTCGACTGCTATGACTGCCATCTGGTTACTGTACAAGATGTGAATAGCGTTTGGCTCCTGTATATTACTCATGTCAGCCTCATAATTTTAAACAATGTCAAAAGCTTTCTCTAAGGCTACATATGCTATAAACGTTGTAGAGATGCCAACAAGCTATGCTCAACAAACTCCAGAGGTAGATGCTACTAGAAAGATATTGCGCGTGACGGAATGGTTTACCATTGAAGTTTCGAGAGAGCATTTTCCGGGAACGATCGGATAACATGTTATAGCCTGCCACATACATCTGCGAAGCGAGCACGATAAGAAAATTCTAGAGATTAGAGTTAATACAGAGGTTTTCCAATCTTCCCACTAGCCATTCTCAAATGTCCAACTGTCTTTTAGCAGTCACCTGTATGGTGGTCTGCACTGCTGCATACGAAATAAAATTTTAGAATAGTACGTAGGTGAATGGTTGCGCAGAGTGAGAGTACAGAATTCCGCGAGAGTTTTAAACAGCACAATTACACTGGAGCCCCAAAGTAACTGGTATAGGCATGCATATTCAAATACAGGCAGAATACTGAGCTACGGTCGGCCTGTATAAGGCAACAAGTATCTGGCGCAGATATTATTAAATCGGCTACTGCTTCTACAATGCCAGGTTATAAAGATTTAAATGAATTTGATCTTGGTGTTATAGTCGGCGCACTAGCCCTGGGGCACAGCATCTCTGAGGTGGCGATGAATTGAGGATTACGACAATTTCACGAGTGCAACGTTTCAAAATGTATCAAGCAGATGGACGTGTACGAGTATGGAGACAGCCTCATGAATACTTGGACCCCCAGGTCAGCAGGGGACGTTTCAAGTTGGTGGAGGCTCTGTGATGGTGTGGGGCGTGTACAGCTGGAGCGATATGGCACCCCTGATACGCCTAGATACGACTCTGACAGGTGAGACTTACGTACATCCTGTCTGATCACCTGCATCCACTCACTTCCATTGTGCATTCCGACGGACGTGGGCAATTCCAGCAGAACAATGCGACACCGCATACGTCTTGAATTTCAACAGTGTGACTCCAGAAATACCCTTCTGTATTTAGACACTTCGGCTGGCCACCAAACTCTCCAGACATGAACGTTATTTATTGAGCATATCCGGGCACCTTACAACGTGCTGTTTAGAAGAGATCTTCATCTGCTTGTTCTCCTATGGACTTGTGGACAGCCCTGCAGGATTCATGGTGTCAGTTCCCTCCAGCACTACTTCAGAGATTAGTCGAGTCCTTGCCACGTCGTGTTACGGCACTTCTGCGTGCTCCCAGGGGTCCTTCATGATTCTGGGCAGGTGTACCAGTTTCTTTGGCTCTTTAGTGTAATTACTATCGCTGTACCATGTTACATGCAAAATGGTGAGTTTTTTAACTTCCCAACAGGCCATGGCTGCCGTCCCGGATCGACAGTTCATAGCACTGAATTCAAATCTAATCTCGTTCCACGTACCCCATTTTTGCCACCTGGATATTTTTTACTGAGCCTGGTGTCAATGCTGTTAAGACACGTAGCACTAAATGGATAATACAGACAGGTTTCTATAATTTTTATGTTAATAAGTGAAGTAATGAGAAAGATTTTATGTTATTTAAGGAACTTACGATCATGTGATACCGAAACATGTGTTTCTAAATTAAGTAACTCATACATTTGGCCAACAGATAAGTCATAACCTAGGTAGGAAACTATGTGGTCTCCACAAACATTGATTGTGTGAAATGCAATTCGGTCGATTTGTTCGTGATATATTGGAGGCAGCAGATGACAGAGCCTAGCTACGTGTGTTTCTTGACTTCCCCGCGAAAGCCTTTGATGCAGGCCCATACAAGCACCAGTTATACCTGCTAGTGTTTGTTGGTTATTTCTTGTTATTAATTACTAACCAAACTGAAACAGATACATTAATTTTAGAGTTCAAGGAGTGAAGAAGGACACAGGTTATATATTTGTAAAACCCAATACAAGTTGTCAGTTTGTAAAAAGCTATTTAATGCTGTCACAATTCACAAACTAGAAACGAGCTACTGAAATGTAAGATTAATAGCGATAACTGTTACGGAAAATAACTGTTTTGTTCAGCCTTACTTTGATGTAGTTTGGAAACGTCGAGTAATGAACAAAAGACATACTCGCACATAGGAGATACCGTAAGAGACATGCAGACCAAGTAAGTCCTTTGCAACTGATAGTAACCCCGAAGCTTACTTTCAGCGCAGTAGTGGTTTGCTAATCTTGTACACCCTAGTCACCTTCCGCCCCTCTGAACTGACTTATCCAACCAGTTAGTTATAGGTGGACCTACAGTCCAATGGAGGCTCTGAAACGAGTGCTAACTTCGCGTTTTTCACGTAAATACAACATTGCCACAGGTGTGAGATGCAATAAACGACAGAAAAAGGGTTCTAGTAACGACCGTGATTTCTGTGCCACATTTTTATTAAAATTAACAGGTCTAGTCAAACAAAGTTCATTCTCAACATTAATTCCTGGGAGTAATTTGTTGTGTCACAAAACTGGTACTTCTGGTAAAGATGTTGTGGAAAATCATGAGTTCCATATGGTTCAAATGGCTCTGAGCACTATGGGACTTGACATCTGACGTCATCAGTCCCCGAGAATTTCGAACTACTTAAACCGAACTAACCTAAGGACATCACACACATCCATGCCCGAGGCAGGATTCGAACCTGTAACCTCAGCGGTAACGCGGTTCCAGGCTGAAGCGCCTAGAACCGCTCGGCAACAGCGGCCGGCTCATGAGTTGCCAGGAACATAATAATAAACTTTATGTCGTTCGGAATGAAGTGGAGTTCACACAGATATGGGCTGACGGTTGTATGTCGCCCAACGTGGCTGTTCGCCTCTGTCTTAGAGGTCTGATTGTTAGAAAATTTTTACGAAATGAAGTGAGTCTGGATCTCAGTCAGCATTGTACATAGAGATTTACAACCACATGTCAAAGTTTAAAAAAAATATGCTAATGGGCTTCAGTAGATGAAAGGGTTGGAAATCATTTCACTTAACCATTTAAAGTAACACTATAACCACTCACAACCATCCAGTGTCTAGCCTCATCTGTCTCGACTCATTTGGGTTTTAACGACCACATATGTCTAGTCGTGATAATGGCAGATGCCAGACTCAGATTTATTGGAAGAATGGTGAGGAAGTGTAATTCATGTAGAAAAAAAGTGCAAAAAACCCTAATCATCTCGTATGTAGACTGTAAGCTACAACACTCTTCATCTTGGAGAGTATGTTGTACCACCGCTAGTCATTAGTTCTCCTGTGAAACTCGTAATCTGAGCGAAGGAGAAATGTCTGTATATACGCTTCTGATTTCTCTCGTATTCGCTGTCCTTACACGAGATAAAAGGAACAAAAAATTTTAGTGGCAGTGGGATCACATGTAGCTTGTCACAAATACCGTTCCTCTAAACTTCAATAATGTTTCGTGAAAAGCACGTCTTCTTTCCCAAGGGATTTAAGTTTGATATTACGCAGCATGTCATTAGCAGTAGCATACTGGTTGAACGAACCGATATGAAATATAGCAGAAGGCCTCTGAATCACTTCGAGATCTTCCTTTAACCTGACCTAACTGATATTCTAAATACTCAAGCAGTTCTCAGGTACGAGTCAAACAAGTGTTCCGTACGCAGTCTCCTTTATAGGTGATCTGCACTTTCACAGTCAACCAGTCGGCTTCTCTACACTCACAGCCTTGGGTGTTCGTTTCACTTGATGTCACTTGGAAACGTTACGTCTAGATACTTAATCGGTGTGATTGTGTTAAGCAGCACGACATTAATTATGTATTCAAACATTACAGGATTGCTTTTCCTATTCATTTACTTTAACTTACTTTTCCCAATATTTAGAAAAAGCTCCTCTCCTGTATCCCTGTACAGTTAGTTACTCAACGAGAACACTTTCCATCACACTACAGCGTCTTCAGCCGACAGTAGTTGATTGCTGCTTACCTTTTCCGTCATATTATTTGTGTATGTACATTGGGTATTGCTCGACACTCGGAAATCGTTGACACGTTGGTATGGTAGCAAATGAAATTGATAAAAACATATGTGTATTCACCGGTAAACCTCACAGTAAGTTGATCTATTACTTTACTGAGCTAAACTGTTTTTGCGGTTTCAACACGATGCAAAAACTTCGTTAAACTCCTCCCGTTCTTGATGGAGTAATCCTGGAAGCACAACTGATCCTCTGTGTAGGAAACAGTCTTGTTTTGGACTATAAACTACAAATAATCACGTGGTTGCAGCACAGAAGTCATAGCGAACGTAAAGGCACCATTAGGTTATCTTTGCTTCTAACAGGTCTAATACTTTTATGATGTATGCTGGGACAATTTTAAACCCGTTTCCAAGTCAAAATGTTCAGTTATATATAGTTGGTGTCTGTAAACAACATAAATCGTTGTTTGAGTGGGTGGTCATTATCACTAGCACATGTAATTTTCCGAATTGATAACTTTCTTATCTTTTTAATAAAACTTGCGTCTCAAAGTGTTCCAGGTTAATCCGTAACCAGAACTCTCCTTAACAAAATTTTGACACTGTACGGGTGTACTGTGGTGACGAGACACTGTGCATCGACACAGTTTTGAGTTCTGATAATAGCTTAAGCCGAAACGCGTTGAGGTTTATCACTGAAAAACGATAAAAATATAACTAAGACGGAAAATTACATGAACTAACGATATTGGTAAATCCACTGAAGAAGTGGGTAGTAGTAATTACCTGAGTGAAACTTGTGGCTTCAGTTTTGCAAACAAATGTTTAATACTGCTTTTACATAAAAATGTTTCTTCATTTGTTATTAATGGCCTATATGAAGGTTTAAAAACGTATTATAATAATAAAAATACGTTGCTATATCAAAATCAGGCCTACTCAATCAGTTCTTACCACAATGATTTTCAACTTTTTCACTTGAATTACTGCTACTGGCTTTTGTTTACACAATATTTGGTCGTTGGGCCCGGTTAGCGTATCATCTACCGCATTAGGAGGATAACTGAAATGAATAAACATTCAATTTCTCCTCTGTAGTGTTACAGGACTTAGTAAGTTTTCTGTTAATTAATATCTGGGTCTCACATATAATAGCACTGCCACAATTCTGTAACCCTTACGACGTATCTGGCAATACACAGCGTAAGATACCGCACACCAAAGTATATTCATCACTTCCGATCATCGTTTTTCACATCTGCGTTTCCACTAGCACAAGAAAGGGCTTGTAAAATAATAAGAGTTTCTGTCTGCAACTTCAGGGAGATGACGTGTTTTCGTTTCTGGAAGCTAATATCTCCTGGGCGCTACAGCTGCGGCTTGATAGTTGATACGTGAAATTAGTTTCGCAGGAAGAGAGAGTTTTTAAACTGCAATTGTAGACAGAGGCGTCGCTGAGTTTTTCGGAGCTTGCTCATTAGTTACGACTTTTATTTAGACACACAGACGTCGAGTGTTGCAACAGTGCGACCGGAGGTTACGGTCCCTCTCTCTGAAATAAACTTGTCAAAAAGGACCGTCTCCACTTTTAACGTGACATTCACCACTTCCTGCCACAGAAATAGCGCCTTTACACACACACACACACACACACACACTCACTCACTCACTCGGCGGGAGGGCAGCTAGAATGAAAAGTGAAAGACCTCTTACACTCTGTTTGAGACTGAACTATTAACAAAATGTCTGGAAACTGATAGGGCAAGATTCGTCATCGTGTAACGTCGGTACTTTTCACCCGTGAAGTTCAGCGCAAGCCGAATACGCATCTCGACATCACATGTTAACGTACAATCGCACCAAAAAAAGTTGGCGCACTTGCGTATTTATCGTTGCTGGTTACAAACGCCGCACCTTCCGACACACAGCACGCGTACGTGCTACCTCACATACCAGACATTACAATTCTGCCCACAGTGCCTACCGTTAACAGAGAAATGCGGTGTTAATGGCAAACGTGTATCTCCTCCGCACACAAAAAGTATTGGCACAGAGCGTGGCTTCTCGGTATACTGCTGGGTTTTCAGGTACCGGAACACCATCTGCTGACGCAATAGACACTGTATTGTTGACGGTCCAGTCGCTAGTACGTTGCTGTATTGCGCGATAGTGGTCAGCAAGGGGCCGAAGAAGAAGTAATATTCAGTGGCATTGTGTGAGAAAGGGGTATTGCTCCATTCACAAGAGAGAAGCTATCGACAAATCGGAGCAGAGGTGTCTGTTAGCTACACCACGGTACGAGCCATCATTCATAAAGAGACTGGAAAAACAGTGAATAAGTGTCATCCTGGACGTCCAAAGTGCTTACAGCCCGAGAGCTTCGCCGTATCATCGCACTTGTTCGGAAGGAACCTGCTACAAGTGGAAAAACTATTGCTGAGGTTGTTCAGACAATGTCCGACAAGACGGTTAGTGTTCAAACTAAACAAAATGTGTTGAATGAGGATGACATGCATGGATGTTCTCCCAGAAAAAAGCCATGCATATTGGAAATTAACCGGCAGAGACGCATACAGCTTGCCAAGGAGTACTCCAGCAAGCCGATGGTGTTTTGGAATACTGTGATATTTAGCGACGTTCAGTGTGTTCGTATTTGGTGCAAGAAAGTAAGTTTGGCACAAGCCGAATATGCACCTCGACATCACACACATGCATCCCACAGTCAAACACGGTGGGGGCGGTATCAGGGTCTGGGGCTGTATGACGGCGTTCGGCGTTGAAAATCTAGCTGTAATCCACGGTACAATGGATCATATGAGATACATCGACGTGTTGCGAGGTTATTTACACGGTAGTACACAGACATTGGGCCTTACTGGGGTGTTTCATTTCCAGCAAGACAACGGCGCAAAACATACCGCCATCAAAACTCGGGAGTTACTGTACAATGCCCCCAGGAAGGTACTAACACCACCTCATAGCCCTGATTTGAACCCCTTTGAGAACCTGTGGGCTCATCTTGACACGCAAGTCAGAAAAGGGCGTCCGTCCGGTAAAAACGACTTGGAGAAAGTGCTCCTGGAGGAACTGTCGAAAATTACCCCTGATATCTCCCAGAATTTAATACATAGCATTCCTAAGCGTTCACGTGCTGTTATAGATGCTAAAGGGATGCACACTAGGTGAACGGCAATGAAGAAAACGAACACACTGTCCGATTCATACGCGTGTGCCAATACTTTTTTGGATGCAGAAGAGCAGTGTTTATTTTCATAACATTGTATGTTACTTCACGGACAGGTGGTTTGGACATATTTGTAACTGATGTAACGTAAGGTGGCATGTGTCTGGGTTCTGTTCTGAAATATATGTTTCGTTTAACCTACAACAGGTAAAATGTAACTGTGCCAATACTTTTTGGTGAGATTGTAGCTCGTTGTTCATCTTTCCGCTCACACATTCAATATGATACATTTTCAGCGATCTGATAACGCACGTACCCGTGTTCCCGTCCCATAAATCTCCTCACATCTCATATGAGACGGAATTTTAAACCAGTTTGTTCGGAAGGCTTATAGCAAAATTATGTCATGATTGTTAGTCTAAGTGAAATGATAATGAAATTGTCATTTGACAAGCGAAGAGCTGATGTCACACAATAACAGTACTCAACAACATATATCACGCTGTAGATAACTTGTCGCCTGTGCCCCATGATATCATAACGCGTAAGCATCATCAACAGACAGAGCGAGATGGCGCAGTGGTTGGACGCCGGTTCAATCCCTCGTCTGGCCATCCACGTTTAGATTTCCTGTGATTTCCCTAAATTGCTCCAGCTGAATGCCGCGATGGTTCCTTTGAAAAGGGCAGGGGCAATTTTCTTCCCCATTCTTGACACAACCCGAGCTTGTGCTCCGTCTGTAATGACCTCTATGTCGACGGGACGTTAAACCCAATCTTCCTTCCTTCCTTCCTTCCTTCCATCATCAACATTCTGTCGGATTAAGAATCACACCAATAGGTACGATATAAGATATCTTAAAGTGGCATCGGTAATATAAACATCCCATAAAATCCGCGTTGTGAAATGACACTATGAGAAGAGCAGATGACGAAACAGTTATAGTTGATCCTCACGCTGAAATAGGGGCAAGTCTGTTACAGAACCTTTGCGACCTTTTAGCACTTTTTACAATCTTTCTTACAACGCAATAAAGTACTCCGTTCAGTTATTTTACATGTTCTAAAGTATTCTAGTGAATTCAGTAAATTGTAAGCTACGTTTATATAACATAGTGCGTGTCACATGTTTTTCATTTAATAAAACCCACTTTTCAATACAAAAATGTCTCTAAAACCACTAAAGTAAATTATTATAATGAAGAAAAGAATACTCTTTCTGTACATAAACGTTTTATCCGATAAAGTAAACAGCTGTCTACCACAATGTATGGTCGTTGGACACTAGGGAAGAAAATACTGAATGACGACAGAATTTCTTAATGGTACGTGAACAGTAGGCCTGTTTACATTTAGGTAAATACAAGATTATGCCAAAAACAATTAGCGAGTACCCGACAGTACCCGTTCACAAAGTAAAAGCAAACACATTTAGACCATCATACTGTCTATTTAAGGTTATTTTTGTTGGATATTACCAAGAACTGATATGAAATGAAACGAACACGTAAAATTGGTAGTAACAAAGGCGAACTGAAGACTTCGATTAGCTGCAAGAATTGTAGAAAAGTGCAGGTCTTCTGCAGCAGCAGAAATGCTCAGGAAGTTTTTATGAGAAACTTTTGCAAAAAAAGGGACTTGGTTATTACGAATCATTGTTGGTTAAATTTACAGAGTCGATTGTTCCTCTGCCTCGATCGCGTGTCACTAATAGAGATACTGATGATAATGAATTAGGCGCTAGCTGAGACATACACACGGTGGATTTTGTGTCATTCAGTTCGCGGATGGTAAAAATTGTCCGTATCTTGTTATCTTGTTTAAACACTTCTGTTTCTACTCATAATTCCTATGCACATTTGAGTTCTTACTTTTTGGTTTATGCTTTTTTTCAATTTTCCGTGTTTTTTAAGCTATTATAATACTTACTAATAGCAGGCGAAGACTTTCTATATCCCAGTTCCATCGTATGCCGTGTGAGATGTTTTTCTTATTGTACGTTGAGTTTAAGTGATCAATATACTGCGAGGTACCACGTTTTTACTCGTTCCTTGTAACAGTTACCCTCGTATCCGATTTTTCCTGTCCCTGTCTTGTTCTCTCTTGATGTTTTGGTCCTGCTATGCAGTGCCACGTATTTTACCGCTGAGTTATTTTCCGATGGCAGAATGGTGAGGGCTATAAGGGAGTTTCTACATTTGAACAAGTCATTACGAAATCCAGGTTTCCGTAATTCTTCTACACTCAAATAAGTTCTCAACTCACAACAACCAACAGTTAACAGAAGTTTTTCAGGCAACATGTTCATACATGATGCTTCAATGCTTGACCAAAACCATGCGTTCGTACTAAGTCGAGGTAGTATAGCATACAGTCTATATAACCACTTTTTTTTGTGCTTGACCACTGCCACCAAGCCCCTTTGTTCATTGGAGTTCACAGCATCTCAAAGCACGACAGCAAAGAACAAGTGAATCCCGACTGGCCAGTCCAAATTACACACCACTCGACGCTTTCTGCGCTATGCGCGCATTTTTTCCCTCATATCTACACATGAATTCCAACAAACCCTAAGAAAGAAAATGCGTTTTACGCAACTACTTATTAAAGTCACGTTTCCACACGCACATTTTTCATCGTTTTCATCGGTCTTGCTACTTTTTATAGCAGCATGTACCAGTACCGTTATTATGTGAAGTCTCGATGAAAGTTTACTGACACTTGAGCTAATGAATTAGTTGAAAAAAGCGCTCCGGAAATTAATGTAGAGATCCCAGGGCGACGATCCTGGTATATATGCTTTATTAGCTGTTTGTGATTCAGTTCTAAATCAGCGTTCTTTCCACCTGTGATTTTACAGGTGATATGGAAAACTGTAGAATGCCAATGCAGGGAGAAAGAAGAGTGAATTAAATTCCATGAAAACTGCATTTATTAGCTAGAGAGGTTTACCTCTCGACTCGCATTTCTCATTCCAAGAACAATCTCACTGATGTGTCTTCTTAAGAAAAGGTTGAATATCCCTTAAAAAATTCTTTACATTTGTTATCAGCAAGGGATCTTAATTTAAAGGTGATCGGATATGGATACTCTTGGAAACGCAATAATATCTGAACATGGCAAAGGATAATGTTCACACCAGTGAGAGCAAAAATAGTTCACTGGAGGATATTGGATATGATTTTTCCCCGTCTGCCCTACTTTTACAGAGTGCTCTCAAAGGAAACAGGAACCTCAAACTAACACACTGGTTAGTTAATTCCAATAAACCACAAACTATCAACACGTTATCTGACTTCTGAATATTCATTTTCACTAGGAAATTGAGTACAATACGGTTGTGCGGTCCTATTGTGGGTGCACACTAACTTTAAAGTCAACCAGTCATAACCGATCAAACAGTCGAAAACATATTAACGCTGGTGAAATTTGGCACACGAAAATTTGGGTATATAGCCAGGTATTCAGTTAAGTCAATGAGAAAATTAATTATTCATTATTGGGATGATAGTTTTACGCAGGGATCAGGTAATTTATATAAAAAAGGAGACAACTAATGTATGTAAATACTTCATTTATATACTAGGAAAGAGCATTAATTCAAAAATGGTTCAAATGGCTCTGAGCACTATGGGACTTTACTTCTGAGGTCATCAGTCCCATGGAAATTAGAACTACTTAAACCTAACTAACCTAAGGCCATCACACACATCCATGCCCGAAGCAGGATTCGAACCTGCGACCGCAGCGATGGCGCGGTTTCAGCCTGTAGCTCCTAGAGCCGCTCTTCCACTCCAGCCGGAAAGCATTAATGCTCTTGGTTGTTAATTTAAGCAGTCGGATGATTATCTACATCTAAAAGTGAAATGCTATACTAAGCATACTCGGACGATAGCGATACACTCATCACGACAACACCAGGAACGGCGTCTTCTCAAACTCTCCCAGATAACCTCTTTAGCCACCATCGCCCGGCGCAGGAGTACAGAGTGGTTGGTGGCGGAGCAATCGGGAAAAACGCTGAAGAGGCTCAGGCATTTGCACACTCGGGAAACAGCGAGAGGCCACAATAGTTTACTGGGCGAAATTTTGATAAGAGTTTGGTGAAAAAGTTCCACGACTTCGCCAGTTGATCACATCTGGCCACATGCCACGATTGATCAAGATTCAAGTTCCCGAGACTCTGCAAAAGGAAGTAACAATGGGTACCCTGATCACTACTACAACATCCTGTTACATGTACTTCCACACCTTGCAGAGATTAGACAGCGGGAATTATGGAAAATGGTAAAACAAGAGTCTGATAGGAAATATAGTAACAAACAATAACAGAATAAAAGGCTACTAGACAACCTCAGAGTGAGCAAGGTGTTACAAATGACATTTAATCGAAACGAGGCTGAAGCAGGTCCATTTCAATAAGTGTAGAAAATTACTGTTACTAGTATGGAGTACCCTCTGTAGTTCACTGTACAGTACTTTGTTGAGTATATTTGCAGACCTAGATGATGACACAGGAATTCCCAGAAAAGCAGTGTTGGTACTCCTGTTTCAATATAATAATTTCCGATATACCGAGCGAGGTGGCGCAGTGATTAGCACACTGGACTCGCATTCGGGAGTACAACGGTTTAATCCCGTCTCCAGTCATCCTGATTTAGGTTTTCCGTGATTTCCTTAAATCGTTTCAGGCAAATGCCGGGAAGGTTCCTTTAAAAGGGCACGGCCGATTTCCTTCCCCATCCTTCCCTAACCCGAGCTTGTGCTCCGTCTCTAATGACCTCGTTGTCGACGGGACGTTAAAGAACACTAACCTAACCTAATTTCCGGTAAGGTAGAATAAACGTTGAGTAAACGAAACATGTTGTAACTACAATGCAGATAGAAGTAGCGAGATGAACAAGAGCAAAGTCAACAAAATAGAGGAGGAACGATCACTTGGGAGATGCCAGTACAAGACGATTGTTAAAGAATCAGTTAGATAAACTCTTACGTTTCCAGTTACTAAAATGACAGATACACCAAATGTAAAAATGTTAAGATTAGTCACACATCGATTTACCTCTGTGTATCGGTTCCTAGGCTTTCTTAATTAACTAATTATTTAGAGTGAGATGTGGAATATTCCAGCCGTCACACATTACAGCGTCGGACACGCCAGTATGGCAGGTTGTTCTTTGCGAATTGTTGCATATAGAGGGCTACGTTGAGTATTTGGGGAAAAAATAAAATAAAATAAAACAGCGAGTCGGGGACGTATGCTTACGGGGAACTTTTTATGACTGTCTCTTTGTCCCCTCTGGACTTCTCCGGGGGCCGCAGATTTTAACTTACATTTAGTAAATAGTGAATAGCATGTGGAAATAGAGTACTACGACAATTAAAGTTCAAAATATTGGAATTCCATGTGAATTTTACTTTTTTTTTAAATCTGGAAGAGGGATAAGCTGCTCACTTTTTAAGAGCCAGTCTAGTATCGAAGTCTGGATAAGATTTCGCGGAAGCTAATTTTCACTTATCGATCACCCTAATAATATGTAATGTCTATCATCACACGAGTTAATCGACATGTAGTAACCGAAAAAGACTGTATCCGAGGCCATTTTAGCTAACAGTTCACCTAGGTACTAAATAACGTACTCTGCATTCATGACTACCCTTCCGAATACTTGACGCAGACTGTGCAGTGAGCTAGCCTACAGTTTGGCGCCTGCTAGCTCACAGCGCACTCGTGATTGGTCGGTTCAGTCACCAGAGATAAATAACTTTTAACAAAACCTTCAGGGAATTTTGGAGTCTGAAATTGGAGTTACTGAAATCATAATTAAAATGCAAGCAGTGGGGACAAGGTCATCGGCCTAGCTGGAACTCTCCACAAAAAATTAAACAGTAAAAGTAAATAGCTTTAGTTACGTGGTTGGCGCCAGTTCGAACAGGTTAATCACGTGTAAGGATTTCAGATGTTTCTGCCATTGTAAGTAATTCACTTTTACTGTACTGGGACAAAGATGAATGAGCGCTCTAGACGGGTAGTGAATAAGATCCTTAACCTGGTGTTCGTTTATCTGTGGTGCATTTTTTCGCCTGTCACTTGTGCAGCGCTGGGAAAATTCTTATTTCAGGCAAAGTATCGGGCAGCTGAGTTTTTACTGAAGGATATTTGTGAATGTAAGAGAAATTATTTGTAGTATTTTACAATCGAGATGAAAATTTCTTTGTAAACAAATGTTCTTGACTCTATTGATGGAGAAGATTGCTCAAGAAAGAAATGTTTGTCTGACAGAACTAATAATTGTGGGAAATCCTTATCGCTCAGATAACTAACCACATTCATATTCATTTTGTAGATTAAAAAAACGCCTTTCCTTGCGGCAATGTATTTTATTACTTCCAGAGGCGTTTGGCCTTTTACTTTAAGGCTTCTTCAGTGGAATCTAGAAAGGTGCAGTTCTGTTTTGATATACGATATTTGTAGATTGTAAAACATATCATGTCTTCTTTTTTACGTAAATAAGTGATGACACAGAGTTCTTCCCACTTTTGGTTGGCATCTGACTTCCCTCTCATACTTGCTGGAGGTCGAACTATAACTTCGCTACGATAGTCGTCAAAGAAAAGAGGTATATTCGGTATTTTCATTCATAGATAATTTTTATAGGAAAGTTACAACCTGTTTCTTGGTAAATGCTTCAGCAAGACTCGGCTTCGATCTCACGCTCTCCGACCATCTATCATTTGTGGGATAGAGTACTCTACCTGTTATGCCTGTTCGCTAACTCGCAGTAGCACGAATCTGTATACATTTTGTGATAAAATATAACAAGGTATGTAATGAAACGGAGCGTAAATGCCACATTAAGAATAAAAAAATAGTCCCACGTTATTGTACTGTAGTGGGTATCTTTCTAGTGGAGGTGGTCTGTCGTTGCTTTTCTCAAGCCAGTCCTTAGTTGTCTAGTGGAACTGAGAGTAGGATGTTCTGTAATTATTGTGGCGCGCTGCAGTATGGTATTCAAGCTGTTACGGATGATTATGGATTAACAATGGACGGAGTATGCTGTTCCGGTAAATACTCCTTTCCAGTGGCAACAACGACATCGTCACGCATAACGCTCTATCTTACTGACAGATAACGTTCATGCGCTCTACGAGAACCTGCGATAGCCAACTTATAAAATATGGAGAACCAGTATTAACTGAATAATCCAAAGGTATTCTTCAGTCCATTACGTAAACGCTCAGTTAACGTGAATACGATGTTCCTGGCATTTCAGATCCTAGGTTTAGCAATTTGCATGGCCAGTAGAATAGGTCGAGAGTCACTCGCAGCGCTCAGCACGACACTACGACTATGACGCTGTTGTCCACGCCTCAGTGACCTGCAATAAATGCCCGCAGAGACAGCCAGTAGCTCCGCTAGCGGCGGCACGCTGAACGCAGTAGCAACAGCGCCGGCAGAGGCAGCAGCTGGTGTTACGCCGCCAGGCCGGAAGCCGCCCACCTGCGCCGCCATCTTGGCCGTCTCCGTCGGAATGCGCTAATTTGGGCGCTCGGCCGGCCTGCTGTCAGTCTCTCTATATGACTGACGCCAGCGCAGCTGGACGTGGACGCTCCTCGCTCCTCCTCCTCCCCCCCCCCCCACCCCCTCTGCTCCTCTCCCATCATACCCCTCCATTCCAAACCTGTGCCACCCCTCACTCGCTTTATCAACAACCTAACTCCAGCTTTTTTCAGCATCGGACAGTATTTGTGTACATTTCGTACGGCTTCCTGCAACGAATCTTTACAATGTCAGTGAACACAGTCATTTTTTATGGTACAGTTCATACAAAACTGTACATCCCGACAGTAAAACGTATGCCTTTCTTAACAGGAATACTTTGGCGGAGTTCTTAGTTCGGGTGGTTACATTTACTCAAATGGTTCAAATGGCTCTGAGCGCTATGGGACTTACCATCTTAGGTCATCAGTCCCCTAGAACTTAGAACTACTTAATCCTAACTAACCTAAGGACATCACACAAATCCATGCACGAGGCAGGATTCGAACCTGCGACCGTAGCGGTCACCCGGTTCCTGACTGAAGAGCCTAGAGCCGCTCGTCCATAGCGGCCGGCGGTTACGTTTACTGTTGGAGAGGTTTTATTTACTGTCTTACAAGCAAAGTAAAAAAGAATCACTTAAGACACCCCATAACCTAATTAAGAGCTCTAAATAGAAAGCAGAGAATTTTTGTAGTTAGTTACTTTAATGTCCCACTGAAGTTCACAGCTTCTCGGTATGTGAGAGGTAGTGTCAGTGGAGACAAAGGTACCTGCTGGCCATTTAGCTTTGCGATTTTTTATCATATTTTCATGCGCATTATCGTCAGCGTCATCAGTCGTATGATGTTCTAACAATACCACCACTTGCAAAGTAGATCAGAAATCAGATTAATAATGTTGCTCACGCAGCATATGTTCCCTTTATCGAGCAAAAACTAAGTTACTGACTGTGGATGATATCGTCAGAATGGAAATAATGAGGTCACTGTAAAAAAGTCATTAATTTGGTACTTATCTTAAATGGATTCCCACGTAGATTTCATCAAAGTAGTTATGGCTCATCTTATTGATTCTATGGTGATTCCACTTTGACTGCCAGAAGGTCCAGATCTGTATTTTAGCAATATTTGAAGACCTAACAAACTCGTTTTTCAGGAGATTCTTAATGATCAAACAATCCCAGATCAAAACAATGGTGTGGTAGAAGTAATTTTTGACTTGGTGTTCACGATCCTCATTTTTATTAAACTTCTTGTAAATTCACAAATTCTTCTTAACTGTCACATCGTCAAGAAAAACAGTTTTGTATCAATCTTCATATGTTTAATTTCCACTTCAACAAAACACAAGACCTGAGCGTTCTTTTACAAAGCGAACTAACAACCTAACTTCTGCCAAAGTGAAACAAAGACTGCTCTGTGCGCATTCGCGCCAATACGGGTAGAATCGTAGACAGTTTCACAGAAATGAATACACACAAGAACCATATCAATGTAATATATCGATACTTCGATACTTCGGAGTACCTATACATTAAAAAAACCAAATGTTAATATTGTCACAAAAATAGGTCTGTTACTTCGCACAAAAGTAGTACTGGTATCGAGAACTGGGGTTGGAGTGTCGTTATGGTCACGTAAATAGATAACCATGACAATGTCCACTACCAGATGAATGCGTGCTCCACACTTGTCCATGCTAGACAATTTTCAGCTACATACAGCCGTAATTCGTCACGCCATCGATCCAACTTATCTAAATCGTCAGCTGTCAGGCTCTCCAAGTAATTTCCAATGCGCATCCGTCGAATTTCCGCTTGTTTTCGCTGGTGAAGTCTATGACTCACTGCCGTAATTCAAAACAGGTAATAGGAAAAATTGTAAACTTTCCTTCCGAGGCCCGTGGGAGGAACTGTTTCGTTTATCAAAAGCAAAATCACATCATTCCATTAATACTCTTCTATTTAGAGTTTAACGTTCCTAAAGAAAAAGAAAAAAAAGTCAACCGGTCCTATGAAATAGGATTCAATGTGTTGACTCATATTTCATGGATATTATTATTTTAAGACATACGTTAAACTTCGATCTGTTGATATGTTCCACTCATTTTTTACATATCTGTTGCGCTGCAGGTAAATAACTACAGTGGCTTTCATAAAACGTAAATGGCTAATTCCATTAAAATGAATTATTTCACTTTTTTCCATGTTAAGGATCTGAATACTACCTCTAGAGACTCTGAGACTAGATCTGGGTGTATGGTACCCCCTTGTTGCAATCATTTTTCAGTTCCAAATTTCCATATGCTTTGGTAAAGTCTAACAAAACTGAAGCAGTGTTGTATAGAAGGTGAAGAACAACTCCACCAACAAACTGTCAGAGATGGGTAATAGGGGTCAAAGAAAGGAAAAAAGTCTATTAAATATGGGTTCTAAAGATCACATCTTAAGACCTACAAGCACTTGTAGCTAGAAGGGATCGTTATTAACAGTGGCCAAAATGAACAAGTCCTCATTTCGTAAAGGTATACCTGTTAAAAGCCATGTTTAGAAGACATTTCGTTATTGTTGTGATATGTACTACGTCGCGTGGAAAACGATGAGGACGGGCCTGATGGATACTGATGTTCAGTCACGAGGTATGTTACGGTCAACTGCAAGCAAGTGACACGACTGACGACTTCACTGGATAGACATGACGAACTCCACCAACTGCACCGCCTACGGAACACCGGACACGAACACACGTCGTCTTTGTTATGGAGAGGCGGACAGTACCAGGCACCTGGTTCGACAAATCCTGGCCTTCTTTCTACGAGTGACGCTGTCACATATTGCTCCACAAGCCTTCCTTTTCCCGGACTATACCTTTTAACACTGTACGAAAGCCAACGCAGTCGTATGAACTGTAGGTCACGAGACTTTTTACCTATTTCGGAATGATACCAAGGACCTCTTGGACTTCTGGGATTAATTACAGTCCGCAGCTCGTGGTCGTGTGGTAGCATTCTCGCTTCCCGCGCCCGGGTTCCCGAGGTCGATTTCCGGTGGTGTCAGGGATTTTCTCTGCCTCGTGATGACTGGGTGTTGTGTGATGTCCTTAAGTTAGTTAGGTTTAAGTAGTTGTAAGTTCTAGGGGACTGATGACCATAGATGTTAAGCCCCATAGTTCTCAGAGCCATTTGAACCATTTGATTAATTACAAGAAACGCATAGCCCAAAATTGTTTGCAACGCGAAGTACCAACAACTACTTTCAGATTACCTAGGCAGTACCTTCCGCGACCCTCCTTGGAGCTGGAATCCCCCGGGTACGGGACGACATCCGGCCACCAACTGAAAACTTCGAACATGCCGGATCACCGTATGAAGAACTATATCTTTCCGTGAAGATGTACGCGATAGGTCCAGCGCCTGATGCCCGACGCGGCAGTAGCTGCTAAGCTCCACAGCCTTTCTCCTCCCCTGAACAGGTTACTTCTGTTCATTTGTTAGTCTTTCCTTTTCATTGTCTACTGATCATTCCGCCGAAAAATATATTAAAGAGGCAAGAAATCAAAATAAACAAAATTAATTTTCAATACCGTTTACACTTTCTTTCATTTCCAAAGTCAGTTCTGGCAGTTGGGAGTGTCGCGGATACTGTTGCCAGCCTCAAGATCCGAACCTGGCCACTCTGCTCCCCCCCCCCCCCCCCTCGCGCCCTCGCCTCTCAAACTCACAGACACGCTAAGAAAAGAAAAGAACCTTTATTGTTCGGTTATAAAAAAGAAGAAGAAATACATATTTGGGGTCAGCGCAGCACACTGATAACCGATAGGGCCCGGGTTCGATTCTCTGCCAGATCAGAGATTTTGTCCGTTCAGGGTCTGGGTGTTGTTATTCTTATCTTCGTACTCGTCGGAATTGACACGTAAACCGCTTGAATGGCGTCACATTAGAAGTCTATGTAACTACCTACCAAGGTACAGCTTGACTGTTGTGAATATTCTGATTTGTCGAATCACGTTGTTGTATCTACTTTCCACTTTTGGGATGGGTGCATGGACACGTCCCGACAGCCAATAAACATTAAATAAATAAATAAATAGCAAGCCATACTGCACAATTACTACCTCGATCCAGTCAGAATGGGGAGAAATTCTGACGCCACTCAAAATTTATGCCACTTGCTTCTAATAGTCTCGTTATCACCTAAACTGGAGAACATTGGAAGGCCAAAAGTTTCCCCCTCCTCAACATTTTAAGTACAAGACATGACATTATGATGTCCCATGTTACTTTAAGAATACCGCAATCCACTGGATGTTGTCGAAAGAAGTAGAGCCGAGTCTCTGAGCTATGCTCGATACGTAGATGCATGAGAACAACTTCGACCCTCCTTTGAGACTGGTAAGAAGTGCACAATGGTCGGACTGTCAGCTTGAATGAGTGCAGCTTGTTGTTTGATACTTACTACCGTCTCCTTCCCCTTTCAGCCACCACCTCCTTTGTTATCCTTGATACCACAGCCTGGGGCGAGGCGATATGTTACATAGAACTGCCATATTTTCCTGGCAGGCTGCTTCCTTTATCACCTGCATCGTCTCCTTCAATTCAAATGTATCAAGTTTCAGCAGCATGCCGCATTTTTTCCCTGCCTTTTCAAAAACCGTTAGCTGCTGGGTACATCATTTGCTGAATAGCCCCAGGGCACTAAGAGGATCTGGCCAGACAAGAAAGCTCCTCCCACTTAGAAATCTCATCTGCTCCACTGTACAAGCTACTCATGTGTCAGCTACTGGTCTATATTTGACGCCGCGTCTTCAGCAGTGTGGAGAAGCAACTGAGATAACGTAGAAGACGAGACACCAGTGACAAAACATAAACAAGAGCAACACAAAAGAAAGAGGGAAGGTACAAGAGAGCGACGACGAGCCCACGTGGGTGCCCGCGGATCTCGGCTGCCTTCCTCGGCGAAACTCTAGCCTTTAGCAGAAATTGGGTACACTTTAATTAAACGGAGACATAGGCGGAGAGGCGTCCCATCGCCGGCCGGCGTTTTGTCGGCTCTGCCTCTCGCTTCATCCCACCCCACCAAGCCCCCAGGCGCGGGAGAGCGCTCAAGTGTCGATAATCGATTGCGGCCGCCGGCTCCACCGGTCTGCCAGAAATTGCTTCAGTAAATAAGTTAGGAGGCCGGCCGCACCGCCTGTATACACAATAAGCCGAGCAGCAAGAAGCTCAGCCGGCCCGGCTTGCGAGGGCGCAGGTAAACACGGGGCCAATAAAACCGCTCCGGGAGTGCAGCATCCCTCCCACTGGCGGAGCTTCGCAGTTATGCAACCGACACTACGTTGCGTAAGAGGACGGCGACACCAAGTAGCCGGACCTGTGGAAGGCACTACGCCTCTTACGATACACAGCCAAGCTGAGCATGGAAAGTTGTGAGAACAGAGCCCCAGATTTCATGTCAGATTAAATATGTATTCTGGACTAGGGGTCGAATTTAGAAGACTGACTTTTGCGACCAACAATCCTATTGGCTGAACTATCTATACGTGACAGACCTTTGAATCTGGCGGTCGATCTCTCCTATACCCCGATTCAAAACGTAACGTAAACCGGTTATACTTTGACTGATTTTCAGATTCAAATGTGATAATTGTGACTGTTTTTTTTTAATTTCTGTGAAACCTGAAGGTGCATAACGCAAAGAGGAAAGGAAAAAGACTATTGACTCATCTGCATCGGGACTTTATCGGCATCAGCGGCGACAAGCGAATTTACACTACTCGTCATTAAAATTGCTACACCAAGAAGAAATGCGGACGATAAACGGGTATTCATTGGTCAAATATATTATACTAGAACTGACATGTGATTACATTTCCACGCAATTTGGGTGCATAGATCCTGAGAAATTAGTAACCAGAACAACCATCTCTGGGCGTAATAACGTACTTCATACGCCTGGGCGTTGAGTCAAACACAGCTTGGATGGCAAGTACAGGTACAGCTGCCCATGTAACTTCAACACGACGCCACAGTTCATCAAGAGTAGTGACTGGCGTATTGCGACGAGCCAGTTGCTCGGCCACCATTGACCAGACGTTTTCAATTGGTGACCGATCTGGAGGATGTGCTGGCCAGGGCAGCAGGCGAACATTTTCTGTATCCACAAAGGCCCGTATAAGACCTGCAAAATGCGGTCATGAATTATCATGCTGAAATGTAGGGTTCCGCAGGGATCGAATGAAGGGTAGAGCCACGGGTCGTAATACATCTGAAATGTAACGTCCACTGTTCAAAGTACCGTCATTGCGAACAAGAGGTGACCGAGACGTGTATCCAATGGCACCCCATAACATCACGCCGGGTGATACGCCAGTATGGCGATGACGAAAACATGCTTCCAATGTGCGTTCACCGCGATGTTGCCAAACACGGATGCTGTAAACAGAACCTGGATTCATCCGAAAAAATGACGTTTTGCCATTCGTGCAGGGAGGTTCGTCGTTGAGTACACCAACGCAGGCGCTCCTGTCTGTGATGCAGCGTCAAGGGTAACTGTGGCCATGATTTCCGAGCTGGTAGTCCAAGCTGCTGCAAACGTTGTCGAACTGTTCGTGCAGATGGTTATTGTCTTGCAAACGTCCTCATCTCTTGACACAGGAATCGAAACATGGCTGCACGATCCGTTAGAGCCACAAGGGTAAGATGCCTGTCATCTTGACTGGTAGTGATACGAGGCCGTTGGGATCCAGCACGGCGTTCCGTATTACCCTCCTGAACCAACCGATTCCATATTCTGCTGATAGTCATTGGATCTCGACCAACGCGAGCAGCAATGTGGCTGCACGATAAACCCCAATCGCGATAGGCTACAATCCGACTTTTATCAAAGTCGGAAACGCGATGGTACGCATTTCTCCTTCTTAGACGAGGCATCACAACAACGTTTCACCAGACAATGCCGGTCAACTGCTGTTTGTGTATGGGAAATCGGTTTTAAACTTTCCTAATTTCAGCACCTTGTAGGCGTCAACCATCTCTGAACCAGCTCTGAAAAGCTAATCATTCGCATATCACAGCACCTTCCTCTCGTCCGTTAAATTTCGCGTCTGTAGCACGTCATCTTCCCGGTGTAGCAATTTCAGTGGCCAGTAGTGTATGTGCCAGACTGATACATGAACCCAGGATCTTCTGCTTGCTAGGCAGCTGCATTGACCACCGCGCCATACGGACACAGTATTTACTCTCGATAATGATGGAAGCTGAAGAAATGATTTAAAATTTGTGCTACAGCTGTGACTTGAACCTCAGTCTCTTGCAAACTGTGCTAGCCATTACACCACCGTAACAAGACGGCTAGCATAGCTGCATGGGTACGACTATACAAGGGGGAAAGGGCCAAAGGTGTGAACTGAAGCTTATGTTGGGGAGGGCATCGGACTAGGCTGGACGCTCCAGTTGTATTAGCTATGTCATGATCGCGGTGTAATGGTTAGCATATACTCTAACCATACATACCTTGTTCGCAGGAGGCCTGGGTTCAATGGAGGATCCACTCAACGGGAAGCAGTACGTTGATGATAAGGAGGATACTGATGTAGCAAGTCGTTGGCTCCGACATCGACTAATGGAGTGGTACCATGCGGTCACTCAGGCCCTGCAAGTAATGTGGTGTAAGGCCATCGCATTGAACGGAGTTGAAAAAATATGGGCTTTTTAGCCAAAAGAGTGGGCAATAATATGTTGTATTGGAATCCTTAACAGAACGTGCCCGCTGGAAGAAAAAAATGTTGCGTTACTTATTGGACGCTCCTCATGTTAATATTTAGGTATTCTGTCGTAGATTGTATTGCAAGAACGAAATTTGCCTTACGTCACCCAGTTTCCGTTTCCGCCACGTTTTAATGAACAACGTCAATCGGCTAGTAAGGCCATACCAAAGCCGGATAGCACGTCCATATGAAAGTCGGGTGTTATGGAACATCCAAGTAACTCCTTGATTTTAGGGCACGAAGCCATGGTTCACTAAACAGGGCTGTGAGTAAGAGACGAGGGCAGTGATCCGCGGCTGCAACGAAGGAAACGGTTTGCAAGTGTTTTGGAAGGTGAAATGAGAGAAAGGGATGCTGGAGAACGTTTTAATGTTCGTAAAACAACGGCGCAAATGGCATTAAATGCTGTTCTAAGGAATCAGGAGACACATATGACACCTCTCAGGTTTTCTTTCAAACCAACATTGTTTATGAGGAATTGTTTGAAGAAAATAGGATTCAGTGTGAAGGCTCGACGCTAAACGTTGTGTAGACTTCGAGGATTCATTGTATTACCAAAAAAAAAAACAGCTTTTTCTTACTTTCAACTTCAAAAATTATACAAGTATTCCTTAGGCAATCTTCATCGTATGAACAACCAACATAATGTTTTCCATGGTAAAATTTACATTTCTATTGTGAGTTATTGTACTGTACTTTCAATACACAATTAGATTACATTTCTTTGAGAAACAGAAAAACACTTTTTTTATTTAGAAACCTAGACTATAATTTTTATGGACCATATTACCTGTCATTTTTACCAATATCTCGAATTACATCTTAGAAAACTTTTTCTTTTTGTGTGCCGTTTTGGTTAAAAACTATTTCACCAGTTACATCAAAACAAATGTTCAAATTAAGTTTTCATGGCGCTGTACCTTATTTCAAAACAACAACCAAAGTTTCGTACCAATTGTGGCTTAAGAGTTCCCTGCTAGCCACCTTCCCATATATCTGAGGTCTCAATAACCAAGAAAAAGGTTAAGTGATGTTTGTTTACTATCAGCATTCTGCACAAATAAGAACACACATCTGACGTTTCAGTAAGAAATAAAAACTTTATAAACACGCATCTCATGCCCTCCTGTATGGCGGTGATCAATGTTGCCACATTGCCACTAGTCCGAACTGAAAAAACAATACCGTCTAAGCCAACTAACATCTGTCGCGCCAGACACTCTGCTAATATCTACCCACCCAACGTCTGCTGTAGAAGTGACGTGGGAAGTCATGTTTGTTCTGTCAGTCGACACATACCTTTAACACAGGCTATTATCTCTTACAGAATTTCAGACTTTTCTAAACTTTAATTTTGAGCAACGCTCAGGGGATCAGAACTGAATGCGACAACACCCACTGAGTTCAGATTCTGTTCGATGACTCATCAAGTCTGTAATATGTTGAATGAACCACAGTAACACAGTAATACAATGTCCAAAACCACACAAAACACGAAATATTAAAGCTTGAACAGAAATTCGATGATCTGTATTTAAGAAGATTGAATTTAATTAGTAGAGTGCAAATGTGGAGTAAGAATTTCTCAATATAAAGATTTATCTATGATATAATTAATTACTATTACTTAAAGCAAGTTGTATACATGGAAGAACCATGGAGATACTAAAAGGTATCAGATATATTATATAATGGTAATACAGAGATTTAGGAACCAGGTTTTAAATTGTAAGACATTTCCAGGGGCAGATGTGGAATCCAACCACAATCAATTGGTTATGACCTGTACATTAAGACTGAAGAAACTGCAAAAAGGTGGGAATTTAAGGAGATGGGACCTGGATAAACTGACTAAAACAGAGGTTGTACAGAGTTACAGGGAGAGCATAAGGGAAAAAGTGACAGGAATGGGGGAAAGAAATACAGTAGAAGAAGAATGGATAGCTTTGAGGGATGAAGTAGTGAAGGCAGCAGAGGATCATGTAGGTTAAGACGAGGGCTAGTAGAAATCCTCGGGTAACAGAAGAAATATTGAATTTAATTGATCATAGGAGAAAATATAAAAATGCAGTAAATGAAGCAGGCAAAAAGGAATACAAACGTCTCAAAAATGAGATCGACAGGAAATGCAAAATGGCTAAGCAGGGATGGCTAGAGGACAAATAGAAGGATGTAGAGGCTTATCTCACTAGGGGTAAGATAGATACTGCCTACAGGAAAATTAAAGAGACCATTGGAGGAAAGAGAAACACATGTATGAACATCAAAAGCTCCAATGGAAACCCAGTTCTAAGCAATGAAGGGAAAGCAGAAAGGTGGAAGGAGTATATAGAGGGTCTATACAAGGGCGATGTACTTGAGGACAATATTATGGAAAAGGAAGAGGATGTAGATGAAGATGAAATGGGAGATACGATACTGCGTGAAGAATTTGACAGAGCACTGAAAGACCTGAGTCGAAACAAGGCCCCCGGAATAGACAACATTCCATTGGAACTACTGACGGCCTTGGGAGAGCCAGTCCTGACAAAACTGTACCATGTGGCGAGCAAGATGTATGAAACAGGCGAAATACCCTCAGACTTCAAGAGGAATATAGTAATTTCAATCCCAAAGAGAGCAGGTGTTGACAGATGTGAAAATTACCGAACTATCAGTTTAATAAGTCACAGCTGCAAAATGCTAACGCGAATTATTTACAGACGAATGGAAAAACTTGTAGAAGCCGACCTCGGGGAAGATCAGTTTGGATGCCATAGAAATGTTGGAACACGTGAGCCAGTACTGACCGTACGACTTATCTTAGAAGCTAGATTAAGGAAGGGCAAACCTACGTTTCTAGCATTTGTAGACTTAGAGAAAGCTTTTGACAATGCTGACTGGAATACTCTCTTTCAAATTCAGGGGTAAAATACAGGGAGCGGAAGGCTATTTACAATTTGTACAGAAACCAGATGGTAGTTATAAGAGTCGAGGGACATGAAAGGGAAGCAGTGGTTGGGAAGGGAGTGAGACAAGGTTGTAGTCTCTCCCCGATGTTATTCAATCTGTATGTTGACCAAGCAGTGAAGGAAACAAAAGAAAAATTCGGATTAGGTATTAAAATCCATGGAGAAGAAATAAAAACTTTGATGTTCGCCGATGACATTGTAATTCTGTCAGAGACAGCAGGACTTGGAAGAGCAGTTGAATGGAATGGACAGTGTCTTGAAAGGAGGATATAAGATGAACATCAACAAAAGCAAAACGAGGATAATGGAATGTAGTCGAATTAAGCCGGTTGATGCTGAGGGAATTAGATTAGGAAATGAGACACTTAAAGTAGTAAAGGAGTTTTGCTATTTGGGGAGCAAAATAACTGATGATGGTGGAAGTAGAGAGGATATACAATGTAGACTGGCAATGGCAAGGAAAGCGTTTCTGAAGAAGAGAAATTTGTTAACATCGAGTATTGATTTAAGTGTGGGGAAGTCATTTCTGAAAGTATTTGTATGGAGTGTAGCCTTGTATGGAAGTGAAACATGGACGATAAATTGTTTGGACAAGAAGAGAATAGAAGCTTTCGAAATGTGGTGCTACAGAAGAATGCTGATGACCAGATGGGTAGATCACATAACTAATGAGGAAGTATTGAATAGGACTGGGGAGAAGAGAAGTTTGTGGCACAACTTGACCAGAAGAAGAGATCGGTTGGTAGGACATGTTCTGAGGCATCAAGGGATCACCAATTTAGTATTGGAGGGCAGCGTGGAGGGTAAAAATCGTAGAGGGAGACCAAGAGATAAATACTCTAAGCAGATTCAGAAGGATGTAGGTTGCAGGAAGCTTTCATAGGATAGAGTAGCATGGAGAGCTGCATCAAACCAGTCTCAGGACTGAAGACCACAACAACAACAACAACAACTTAAAGCAACATTTTGTGGTGAAGCCGAAATGATATATTTTGACCTCTTACTTTTGCATTTTGCGTCAAAATGTTTTTAGTGAGAGTTTCGTGAAATTCCCAGCTCTCTCGAATCTGGATAGGTGGGATTAGTAAATGGGAGCTGTGGTTCAGAAAACGTATTCACTTCGGACAAGAGTTAGTTCTGAGTTACAGTTGATTTTATGTTAACCACAATCTCTCAAAAGGAAACCAAATGCCTGCCCCGGACCGAATCCATCTCGCGGATTCAAGAGGAGAGCCGGTGAGCCTGCCAGTGTGGATGTGGCTTTTAGGTGGTTTCCCACATGCAGATAGGTACAACCAGAGCCGGTAACCACATCCTGCCTCAGATACACTGTAAGACAATGTTTTGAAAACGTCCTCACTTTTGAGTATGAGATTAACTCTAGATGCAGACATGCGGTACAGAGTTCCTGACACGGCAGGAGTGGTAGCGTGAAGTGGGGAGTCCGGTCATTATCTCTACCATTGCAGTAATGCGTAAAACAGTACCGACTGCGTAGACACATCGGAGAAGGCAAGGAAGGAGAAGAATATACAGGTATAAACACTTCTATGTAACGCAATTTCAAGCTATTTTATGCTGCAGCCAAAGGTGTAAATTATGCTATCAGTCTTAAATTTTACTGCGTGAATCTTAAGGTTACGATAAATAAAGAGCCTTCTGCCTAAACCACGAGTATACAAACCGCAAGCTCCATGCAGACCAAAGCCAGTTTCATCGAAGTCCGAGAAGTGAGCATCTATCACACGACCAGAAAAAATTGCTTTTGTATGAATTTATCATAAACTGAATATCTTCCATTTGAAACTCCCACCAATTCTCTTATCGATCCATCTCGCGGTATATTTTTTTTCTCCAACTATTATTGTTAGTGTTTATATTATGTGTGGCTCAAAAGGTACTCGTATGCCGCTGTGGCCCAGGTAAAAAGGTTGGACAACTCTGGTCAACAGCGTTCGATAACATGCAGACAGGTGATCGCAGTCGACACAAAAAAAGGGACATTCAACAAAATTATATAACAGGGATTTTCTCCAACATGAACCGGCCAGTCGAACTCTTAAACGTGCAAATTGGGAACAGTGGCGAAGTTAATTAATCGAATGACCTTCGTGGGAAATATTTAATGAAAGTCGATAACATAGTCTCTTCACATCCCGTCAGCAGAAGTCGCCATCAAAACCAGTGCATAGGTGTTCGGTCTGAGCGTAGGCCGTTAGAATCTTAGAAGTTACAAGATGTTTCCATCGCCGATGACTCGCAAGTAAGTGGAGAAACGATCAGAAAGTAAGGTTACTGTGTGACCTGAGTTACATCTCTTGCAGAGTGGGGGTTTGTGATAGTATTAGTTGGTACCTACTTACATCAGGATGAGAATGTGTGCCAGCAACGTGCTAGACTCGCGCCTCCTTTTCTTACCCTCTGCCTCTCATCATCAGCAAGATACCCTTGTACACACACTTATCACCTTAAAGGTACAACGCTCATACCTCCCAAACTCAAGGGAAGCTGTCCGACCGAGCGTGCTACATAACATCAAAATTTTTCATTAGTCTCTTATTGATCACGAGGGAGACGGAGAGGGGAATTTCTACAAGGACTCGTTTGCTAAGAAACAAAATTTAATGTAACCTCGCAGTTGGGGTGTTGCGGTGATTTAGCGACTGCAAAGCGATAACAGTCAAGTAGAAGCTCACACTCACTCTGGTACTTGTTCACCAACCATTTACATGGCTTTTAAATTTGCTACGCTCGCTGTATGCGGAAAACTAGTATATCACACAAGACATCAGAATTTATTTTAATTTATGTCCTTCCAGTCTCCAAATGGCTACATGTACTTTAACAGTGGTAAACACCGTACGTTTCATGCAAATTATTGTCCACACAGAGCTCCTCCTTTACATCAAAGGTATTTTGTTCAGCAAATCTTTTTTTATTTGTCGTATCACACAAGATTAAAATTCTATAACCTGTTGGTCACCTTTATTGACCGCCAAGAACAGGTCTGAAAGTTATCTCTCAGCTGCTAGTGAAGACATACAGGTATGTCATTCTCATACGTAAAGATTTTCGAAGCCAATGTTTTTCTAAACGCTTAGACGAATAAAAGGATACTAATTCAGAAAAGAAAAACAAAAATAGAAATCGTGGGAAGTACGGGAATACAAAATTCATAAGATATAAGTTTAAAAACACAGTGTTTCCGCAGCTAATGTAGATCGTTTAATCTGATGACGGAATGTCAGTACGTAAGAGCTCTCATTCATGGCTAGGGTTCTACAGCTGGTGTCAAGGATAAGATGAATGAAGTCCACCTGCTAACCGCAGTGATACACGTCAAGTATTAATGTTGGGGAGGAAACTTCGAAATATAATAGAACCTAGATGTAGAATGGAAGCCACTCAGTGACAAAAATTAACCTTCGTACAAAATTAACGCATCTGTTACTATCAACCTACGCTGCACAATACGTGAAAACACAGTAAAAGCTGAAGTTGTAGAAATGAAGAATAAATCGTAATATAAGTGCAAAATATTGAAAACACGAATTTGGTCTGACGAAACCGAAAACAAACCAGATATTTCAGAAAATGTGAGTATTATTAGAGAAAATACGAAAAGCGATAGGAACAAGAGTATTAGTCTGAAATCAGGTGAAAATAGGGATGCAGTTCTGCCAAGTAAATGAAGCATTTAGACGGAAACGGACGGAAAATGCAGAAATATGTCTGGGCTGTATTGTGTTTAAAATTGTGGGTAAGTGGTGTAGATTCTAGCCTGCTTCGATTTGAAGATGCCTTCCTCAAGGAAAAAATAAAGGAAGAAGTTGAAGCATTGACGAATGGAGGAGAAACTGCTTTTCACAGCTGATGAATTTATATTTAATGGACGCAAAGAGATTTGTTTTCATGCACTTACCAACAGATCTCTTACTCTGGAAATGTAGAACCTAGGGTCTTTCATTAGTCTCTGCATTTTTTCTCTTTCGATTTCATGTCAATGCTTGAAAGGAGAAGGTATGATTTCCTACGAACGCTAATGTACGTTAACTCAGTTCGCGAATATACCATTCTCATGACGTGTAGTACGTTTCCTACCGTCGCGGTATACCTTCTTCAGAATGCAGTTGATACATCGGAGACATAGGCTCAAGAGAACGAAGTAAACTTAAATACTAACAAAATAAGGAATGCGTTTCAGATGAAAACAATTCCTGTTAAGTCCAATATCTCCTGCACACATTAGGACACTTTTTAGAAGAAAAACAAGATATAAAAATGTTTTTAAACAATCGCAGAGGAAAAGATATTTCAGAGGGCTTTAAATATTTGTGCTCGAGAAAATGTGTCAGCAGATACAGACGATTGATACATGGTAAGCTGTTGGAACATACACATCAGTGAAATAATAATTATTATGAACTACATAAGTACGTCAGAAAGACATTTATGACTGAGAAAAGTCAATCCGCCCTCAAAAGCTGTAATAGATTGCAGAATAGGAATGTTATTTATGAAACAGATTAGAAATTCCCTTCCACGAAAACTATAATCGTAAATTGATATCTCACTCTAGTGGCTATCAATTCGCAAAGTGAAGGCTGGTTAGGATATGAATTCAGTAGTAAAGGAGTAACTGGGTACCCACAACGAAAGATCTGAGCACACTACCCGGCTTAAGACGAGGAGCTGTTCCACGTCCACTGGTGGAAATTTCATGCCTCAATGTACTTCTGTTCCCAAGCAACTTTAAGTAAGGCACTCACTTAAGTACTCGTGGGCCGACATTACACTGATGGAGCTACTTGAGTGTGAAATGTTTCTTCGTTGAGTTTACGGCGCTCGCAGAGAGTTCTGTGTATTCCTCTCCCCAGTATTTCTCCACCCCACCTCCCTCTTCTCACCCCGTTGCTGCATCTGTTTCCGTAGGATCGGACAGCTTCCTCCCGTATCGATACGTCCCCAGAACACTGCTATAGCTGGTCCACTCAGTATAAACTTTACAACTTCAGGCGGTGCACTTCGTCTGTTTCAGCATCTTAACAACTAGGACACACGTCGACCTACAAGACGGAAGTAGTCCGTCACATCATGCAGAATGTAATTTCTCTCTGCAATGGAGTATGCGCCGTTTTGAAAGGACCAAGATTCGAACCTGGGACCTTGCTTTTCGCGGACAACGTTCTTACCTACTGTGTTATCCAGCCGCAATCCACACCCGTGGCTTCACTTTCACCAGTGCTCTTCTACCTTTCAAACTTCGCAGACGCCCTCCTGCATACCTTTCTGTGACAGTATACTTTCTGGCGCTTATTTCAACAATAATACACTTCCACACATCTCTACTCCCATAGTTCAGCTCAGATGATTTCCTCTCAAATGACTTACAAGTAATATAAAATTGGACTCGAAGATAAAGTTTTTGCCATACAAAATTAATTCAGTTATTGTGCACTCATACAAAATTAATTCTGTTACTGTCCACAAGTGCTTTTCATATCACAGGTCTCTAGAGGAGCGAAAGTTCCCTAACAATTGGAAAAAGCAGAGTTCATTAACGTTTTGAAGAAGGGTAGTTGAGCAGACACACACAACTGTAAGCTTCTACATTCAAAAGGGACCCCGCGAGCACGCTGAAGTGCCGCAACAGGACGTGGCATAGACTTGACTAACGTCTGAAGTAATGACGGAAGGAACTGACACCATGAATGCTGCAGAGCTGTCCTTAAATCAGCAAGAATACGAGGGGTGGAGATCTCTTCTGAACATCACGTCGCAAAGCATCCCAGATATGATCAACGATGGTTATGTGTTGCGAGTTCGGTGGCCAGCGGAAGTGTTTACACTCAGAGGAGTGTTTCTGGAGCCCCTCTTGTAGCAATTTTGGACGTGTGTGGTGTCGCATTGTCCTGCTGGAACTGCCCTGTTCAACGGAAGGTACAATGAACTGAATATATGCAGGTGATGAGTCAGGCTGTTTATGTACGTGTCAAATGTCAGAGTCGTATCTAAACGTATCAGGAGTACCATATTGCTCCAACGGCACACACCCCACATCATTACAGGAGCTTCGCCAGCTTGAACACTCCCCTGCTGACACACAGGGCCCATGTATTCATGAGGTTATCTCCATAGACGAACACGTCCATCCGCTCGAAACAATATGAAACGAGACTCGTCCGACCAGGCAACATGTTATCAACAGTCCAATGTCGGTGTTGACGGGCTCACGCGAGGCGTAAAACTTTGTGTCGTGCAGTCATCAAGGGTACACGAGTGAGCCTTCGGGTACGAAAGCCCATATCTATGACGTTTCGTTGAATGGTTCGCAGGATGACACATTCTGATGGCCCAGCACTGAAATCGGCAGCAATCTGCGGAAGGGTTGCACTACTGTCACGTTGAACGATTCCCTTCAGTCGTCGTTGGTCCCGTTCTTGCAGGCTCTTTTTCCGGACGCAGCGATGTCGGAGATTTGATGTTTTATCGGATTCCTGATATTCACAGCGTACTCGTGATATTGTCATTCGGGAAAGCCCCAACTTCATCGCTACCTCGGGGATGCTGTGTCCCATCGCTCAAGCGCCGATTGTAACACAACGTTCAAACTCACTTAACTCTTGATAACCTACCATTGTAGCAGCAGTAACCGATCGAGCAACTGCACTAGACACTTGCCGTTCATATAGGCGTTGCCGACGGCAGCGCCGTATTCTGCCTGTTAACATACATCTGTATTTGAATATACATTCCTATACCAGTTTCTTTGTCGCTTCAATGTATTTGTGACGTCGGTTTGTTGTAGAAGCATATACAGTGGCACCGGTCTGTTGTAGAATTTTAGAACATATTTTATGCTAGCGAATTGTGAGATTCACGAAGACCGAAAAACTCCTGTGTGGGATCCAATATGGGTTACAGAAACAAATGATTTCCTGTAAGCTCTTTCTTCATCCACGAGACCCAGAAACGAACAGATGCAAGCGCCAAAGGACGAGATTCTATGTTCCCTGACTTCAGGAAGGTGCTAGACATAATTCCACACTGACGCTTGGTGAAAAAAAATACGACGGTACGGACTATCAGCCCCACTGTGTAGTGAGACTGAAAGTTTCTAGCGCACAGAACACAATATGTCAATCTGAAAGGAGAGAAGTCTTCAGAAGTAAAAGTAACATCGAGAGCGCCCCGTAGGGGTGCTATACGACAGTTGCTTTTCACAGTATATATAAATGACTTCGTAGATAGCGTCGGAAGTTCTAAGAAGCTTTTCGTGGGTGATGCGTTGTATACAGTTAGGTTACAACCCTAGAAAAACTGAAGTGAACAGCAGGAAGACCTGCACAGGATTGACGCTTGGTGCAGAGATGACAACTGACCCTCAGCATAAGCAAATGTATGGCGCAATCGCAGAAGTAAAGACGCTTTATTGTATCATTGGATGATTTCTTCCATTGATTGTTCTACAGTTACTTGCATAAAATATATAAATATTTAGTAGTATGCTTAAGCGATCTGAAGTGGTATGACCACATAAAATTAATCGCGGGTAGGCAGATGCCAGACAGAGATTCATTGGAAGAATCCTCAGAAAATCTAATCCATCAACAAAAGGAAATAGCTTACAAAACAGAGTTCCTCAAATTCCAGCCACGCAAGACACCGTCAGATATCTTCCTTACAACATGAATAATGTTATCTTGCTTTCTATGTAACTGAATTAACACGTGTGTTTCATGAACAAATTTTATGTTAATCACTTCATTGAATACTTTCCAACCATTTTTCAGCACTTTCACCTTTACTACCTCGCAAAGGAATATGGGCAGTGGTTTTTCCCTCGCTCTGTTTGTGAGAGGAACTGGAAAGGAAATAACTAGTAATGGTACAGAGTACCCTCTGCCACGCACCGTAGGTAGCTTGCTAAGTGGGTATGCAGATCTATATGTAGATGAACTATGTCTTTATATCTACTTATATCATATTTATTTATATCAACGGGTAATACCATCTCTAACTCATTAGACTGAACGGAGGCTACGGCTCTGAAAGTACGCTTTAGAAAGGAAGAACTGTTAAACCTTGTCTTAACGAAGTATTCCATAGTCAAAAACAACAGCAAACATTTTACAGACATGAATGCTCGATGATTAACCATGAAATCAGTATCAGTTATTCATCGGAAACAGGTGTAAATGTACCATAAGTTCAGTCTTCGAAAACACAGCAAAAGACAGTGACAATTCAGTATTCTGTAATGATTATTAAAGAGGTGCCCATAGAAACCGAACCTAATCTGCTTAATGGGGATAGCAAATAGGATGTCAATAGTTTGCTGTCATTGTGTTTATCTTTCTACAGCCGAAGAGGATAACAGCTCTTTGGTCTTATTTTAACAAATTTGGTAATAGTGTCTCCATACTTCATCTTTCCTGTACGTACATCAGAAACAGAAGGATGCCGTACAAATCTCGCGTCTACATGTCGGTGCATTTAAACCTGCATCGGATTCGCGCTACATTGCATAAACCTTGTAGGAACGCTCTCAAACGGCAACTTTTTGATCACCTCTTGTACTTTAATTATTAATATCCCGTCTATGAGGAAATCTATAGAGACTGAACTAATTTCCTGCACGGGAAATGAGAGGGATAATAGCTGTGCCTGTTTAAAAGGAAGATTCCGGCACGTACGTTAACTTATTTAGGGAAATCAAAGTAAACCTGTATCTAGATGGCCGGACGGGGTTTATGGCACCATCCTCCGGAATAAGAGTCCCTCGTCTTACCACTGTGCTACCTCTCTCGTTGTGAAGATAGAAATACGAGGGTTGCCCAGAAAGTAAGTTCCGATCGGTCACGAAATGGAAACAGCTGGGAAAATCCGCTAAAACTTTGCACAGACGTGTTGGGCAGAGTCTCTAGTATGCCCATCGATCGTGTCGCGTCGCTCTTTTCAGTTTTGAGAGAACAGTGAGCAAGCAAAGACTCGTAGGGAATAGCATGTCCCGCCAAATATGAGGGTCTGGTTAGAGATTTCGCTTACGTCATGTAGCCCACATAGCACAACTGTCGAGCAGTTCCTTCTTCATGCCAATTCTCGGCCGCACACTGCAGGGGAAATGAAGACACTCCTGCAGCGTTTCCGATGACAAGTGTTTGATTACCCGCAATGCAGTTCGTAATTGGCTCCCCCTGAGTCTGATCTCTGCTCACAAGAACCGCTGGCTATGAAGACAAAATTTTTCCACAGACAACGAGCTGCAGACCAGTGCAGATAACTGGCCGAAAGCACAGGTGGCTGCTTTCTATGACGAGGATATTGGAATGTTGATACAACACTACGACAAAATTCGAAGGTGGAGCGGCGACTATGTATAATAGTAGGTGGAAGCTATACCTAACTGTCGCAAATAAAACGTTTCTGGTTTTCACTGTGGTTTCCATTTCGAGACCGATTAGAACTTACTTTCTGGACAACCCACGTATATAGTCCAGTCACACTAATGTGAGCATCCCCAATGTTCGACGTCAACGTGCAATAACCACTCACAGACGGCAGGTGGCTGCACTAAAAGTGGAGAGTATACGGAGCGAGTCAGGGAACGCTGGAAATTGTGCAGCCATTGACGTATCCAGAAACGGAGTGATTTATCTCACGTCTAAAAGGGCATGGTCATTGGCTAAATGTGGAAGCATTTCCTTGTTTGAAAACTGTTCGTGTGCCGCCGTCATTAAATAATACCATGCATGGCAAAAAGGCGCTATACAAAACCGGCTCGGAGACAACACTGTGTTGTACCAAGGACCAGAGGTGACGGCTGCATTGATCTGTACAACTGTTGAGAAACTGACCGATCAGAGGAGCCAACGAGCCAGTATAAGTGTCTCCTTAACGACCATTCAGCGAACGTAGCTGTGTGGTCTTCGACCGGAGGAAGATGTGTTCATCGGCGACGGAGGGTGGAATCTGTACGCCTATACTGAAACTGCACGTCCACTGAGTCGCGGCGTTTCATACTTCGTCGAAAATATGACAATTGGCTTATACAGCTTGCAACGATCGGAAGCGTCCAGGTCGGTGTAGGGGACGTCATGGTGTGGGGAATGTTTCCACGACGTTCACTGATTAATTTCGTCATTTTAGAAGACACAAGGGATCAACATAAGTGTGCATCCATCCTTAGTAACCACGTCTATTCCTACATGCAGTCTGCTTTTTACTTGTCACGATGGCATTCACCAGTAGTACAATGCAACACATAACACAGTTGCATGGTTCACAGAGCATCAGGATGAGATTAGCGTACTCCCTCTGCCATCACACTTCCCATATTTAAATCCGATCGAGAATGTGTGGGACCTTATCGATATAGCGGTTCGTACCACGGCTTCAGGAAACCTATCTCAGATGGACACGACACAAGACTGGGTATGGCTCCACTTTCCTGTCGGTACCTTGCTGAACCTCACTGACTTCCTTCCTGTACTTCTCACAGCGGTCCATAATACTAAAATGGTCATTCAGGCTTTTGAGAGGCGGTAACATTGATGTTATTTGACCCTGTATATGCAACTAACAACTGACGATGTTGGTTGTCGGTGAGGATTTTATCAAGGAACAGAATATCACGGCATGCTACATCAAAGCTGACAAGAGATGGATGACTATAGCCTCTCTTCCCCCTCCCCCCCCCTACACACACACACACACGCACACACACACACACACACACACACACACACACACACACAAAAGGAAGTTTGAACTATTGAAATAGAACTTACGGCTATGTATATCATGTCTCAGACGTATCGGCACTTCTTGAATTTTTTAAATTTTACTTCTTCAGGTAGTCTTCATAGCCCTCCCACGGTCAACGCATAGGAAGCCCATAAAACCATATGAAACTGCCATACACGTCCTCCTTTGGACTCTCGAGTCACATTCGCAGCTCCTTCTGTCTTGGCAAACCATCAGTGAACCATTCCGAACGTTGTAATGTTTTGGAAGATTCATATTATATACCAAGTCTCGTCATCGGTGATGGTCCTTTAAAAAAATCTCCGCGTTTTTCATTTCAGTTGAGCTGTGGCAGGCGCCCTATTCGGGAGTCCTCGTCTAAGGAATTCTTTGCACACACTTTTCTCTTCTTCGAAAAGGTCTGGAGAATTTGTTGGATACCTGATTTATAGACGTTTCCTCCATCACGATTTGTAACACAACAGTGTTGACGTACTACGGCCACGCGTCCAATTGCTGAACAGTGCCTGTTGATATGTGACTGGGTGTTTGTGTTGTTCTTAGCGTAAGTTAGTTTAAGTAGTGTGTAAGTCTAGGGAGATGAACTCAGCAGTTTGGTCCCATAGGAATTCACACACATTTGACCATTTTTGAACATGTGACTTGTGGAACGCACAACTTTTGTTTACAGTTGTTACAAGTTGCCATGGTAGCTATGGCCCTGGTGACGCTTATATGCCAGGAATGAAATCAGTCTCGGAACTCCTGTACCGACATTGTAGCAGGACTCCTTTTATAACAATGGCCTGCCATGGTATAAGGGAACTGTAATGAGACTGATCTTTTATTAAGCGAAGTTTTTATTTATTTCCACTCAAGAACATTGTACTTTTCTAAGTATTTAATTCGGCAGCTATACACTGGTGGAGCCTATGTTGTCTTGGTAGCAGTGCAGAAAGCTTTCAAGTGATTGGGCCTCTAACATGTCGGTAGCATTCTTTTGGATGTTCACCAGAGTCCCAAAACGAAGTTCTGTTAAGGCATTTTTCAATTCGGAAAACGAGAAAATTTGCAAGGATTCAGATCAGGTGAAAAGGGAGGGACGGGGTGAGGGCGGGCCTTTTGAGGTCAAAAATTGCATGATAGAAGTGGACGTGTGACGTGGGGTTTGTGATTTTTTCGGCACCATTTGGACAAAACCCTTTCGTATGTGCTAAACTTCAGTCAAAATTTGATATTCGGAGAATGTGTTTAAATTTAAGAAGTCGTAGATCGTCGTTACTGGTTCAAATGGCTCTAATCACTATGGGACCTAACATCTGAGGTCATCGGTCCCCTAGACTTGGAACCTAACTAACCTGATGACATCCATGACCTAGGCAGGATTCGAACCTGCGACCGAACAGCCGCGTGGTTCCGGACTGAAGAGCCTATAACCGTCGTCACCACTCTTAAACCTCTGATCTGCTAAATCTCTGATCTCTTAATGCCACGCACACGTTCGACTATTTCGTCAGTTTTTGAAATTGGTATCACTGAGCAAGATTCGTTTTCAACGAGTTCTCGGCCTTCCTGCAACGGTTTTTGTCAGCGATAAGCTTGTGCTCTTGATAAGGAATGTTCCCCACTGACGGAGTCTCCACACTGACGGAGTCTTAAAGTTTAGAACAAAACGTCATGGTATAGCGTTGCTCTAAAATCCACTGTTCCACAATAGAAACACAACGTCGTGATCTCAGAAATCTCATGATGGGTGTACAGAGCTGAAACTCGGCCTGAGCATCTGTAAGGGATGAACACACCGACCTACACATGTATAACGGGACGACGTTGCTATATCGTTTCCAGTGTTGTCTCACAGTCACGCAAGTAGAACAACACATCGCTGCGAGATCCCTCGCAGTGTTGTCAAGTCTTACAGCTTTTCCCACACAACTCATAAAGTTGATTTTCAGATATTTCATTCATTGTTTCGTTTCTCTTCGATTAACGCGTGTAGCACATTTAGTGAGAACACCATCGTGGCTTGCTGTACATTCGTATCGCTGTCCCACCACTTAGCGGATCAATCCAGTAAGAGTACAAGAATTTACTCGGCGGAAGCACGGCGCGCAGTAGCTCACAGGAGCCGTGTAGTCCAGCGCTTTCGGCGTCGCCGTCTGCCCATAAGCGGCGGGCCACGGCTGAGAAATTGCAGGCGCGGCCTTACTTTCTTCTAGTTAAGAGGGGATCGGACAAACGAGCGCGGAACAAGCGGCGCGGCGGTGAGGCAATCACTCAGCGCGCCTCGGCGCGGCTCGCCAGGATTACGGGGCTCAGCGGGCCTGGCTGGTACAGCGAGCGCAGGCCAGGGGACCTCCGGACTCAAGACCGGCCCGGCCTTCAAACCGGGCGACCGCGCGGCTTTGCGCCGTGCCCGCAGACTCCCTCGCCAGGATTTACTGCTGTTTGTGGGCCGCCCTCAGAACACATTCCGCCCGAAGCGCCTTGCAGCGCGCTCCCTTCGGCGTGCTTCCTAATCCCGGCCGTGCCTAATGACTCGGCTGTCAGCAGGCGCGCCGGTACTTCCTCACGGCTTAAACGGCGGGAGACGGGAATAGCTTTCTGGGCAGCGTAGGAGCATTCCATCATGACACGTGCGATGAAGTAAGGCACGTACTTCCACATCGCTGCCCCTTTCACAATGATTTTATTAGGTCGCTTTGTGTCTTTCTGTTCACAACAAATGTTGCGTTTGACTTTAAACTAACTTCCCAATGAGCTAGAGACTTGAAATTTTAAATACAGCTCAGAACTGGACAACAATCTATTGCTAAATCGCTTTCTCGTCTCTCTTGTCTACATAGTTCCCACTGGAGTCGGACTGGGGATGAACGGGTTTGGTAACACACGACATCTCGGCTGCCCTGCAATACCAGCGTGTTGCATAGGTAGTATGAAAATGTGTTCCAGGCGCTATGGGAGAGGCTGGGCACAGCTGAGCGGAGGAATTCGAATTGGATACGGCTTTCTTGTGTGTGTGTGTGTGTGTGTGTGTGTGTGTGTGTGTGTGTGTGTGTGGAAACAGCCCAACCCAATCCTCGATGGCAATGCAATATTAACTCGTGATTTCTTCTTGAATGTGGTCGACGGTACTTTGCCTACCACTGTCATTTCCTGATGAACTAGAGAGACTTTAAATTTTAAACGCGGCTCAGAACTAGATAGCAACGCAATATTAAATCACTTTCTGTCTGATATTGGTCGGAGGGTACTTTGTGTACCACAGCCATTGCCCCACTTCTCTGTTCTAGTTGTGAACGATTTGTGGGATACACGATTGCTGGTAATCCTCTACATGAGCGGGAATCTCTAATATTTACCTACACTGTCTTGATACATGTAGTATTAAGCAATATCTTGGTTGGATCAGACGAAAAACAGAAATAAACATGAAATATATCACAAGTGTGTCTTGAAATTCATCAAAATGTTTGAATTCGATCGAAAAATATCACACACACTAGACTAAAAGGTAGAAAATAATTATTTAAATAAAAATGTACTTTTAGTGTACCACGTTTTTAAACCAGACTTAAAAGTATAAAATATTTTCTCCTAGCCCCAGGTAGATTCCCAGATTGATACACACAGTCCTGAATATTAGTGATTGTACATGTGTAGCTAGGAAAAAAGATATGAGATTTGAAACGAAAAACGTGGTACACATGAAATAAATAACTGATACATGAACAGTTCGCCTCACTACACTATTTAGTAATTGATGTGTGAATAGTTCATCTCCTTAGTATTACCTGTTGCCTGCGCCGGACACTTGACATTTTGATACTTAGAAGTAATATCATAGTGTTTAAAAATTCACAGTCTCAAATCTATAGGACGATTTTTATGTGAAATTTTCAGGACTATTATTATACAGTTAAAAGTGTGTGTGGAGCTAGGAGAAATTATGTTTATTTTTTAGTCTAATTTTAAAATGAGGAATAGCAAACATTCTGTTTAGTTGAACATAGTGCATCAATTGAAGAGATTAAACATTTCTTATCATCATTGGCCTTGTCGTCGAATATGGGGTGTCTAGGAATGCTTCATACTTTGTTCGCTAGATAATCACATCAAACAAACACTATTAATGATTTTTATCACAAAAAAGTAAATTATAGTACTTAACAAAATAAGCAATATTCTTCAGTCTAAACAATCACAAGTCTGTGCTACATAGAATCGTCGCTGCTACACAAGTAGCTAGTCTTGAAGCTATCATTCAATTGGGTCGTTACCAGTCGGTCTCGGCGCTTATGTCCACGTCACATAGGGGCCGTTGCTGTCGCGTTGTCATCCTGGAGAGGCGTCTTCTCACAGCCATCTCTTCTCCAACGTTTCAGACTGGCGTGCCGGCGCTTGACTTTATGCCGTAACATTTCTTAAACCACAAACTAACCAGGGTCACTTTGTGTCTTTACCGTTCCCAGAACATGAAGCATTTGCTATTCATACAGAGGTTTTGTGTCAATCTTGAAGGACCGTAATACTGCATCTGCAAACAAAACAGTAGTAGCTTCTGAATATACATGAAAATTGTTTTTTGAATTTCATTGCTTTATCTGATGCAGATAATAACAAAAGTTTTTCAGTTGATGAAAGCTATTTTTCATCAGTATAGTAGTGAATCTAATAGTGGGTGAGTCTTAAAAATTAATGCCAAACTGCTAGTGACAACAAGCATACTAAAAGTGAACAAAACCGTTAATTGGATGGAAATATACGACTTGATTTCAATTTGGAGTCGACGAGAACTTACTCATGATCAAGAAATAACTTTAGTACTCATTCAAGTTCGATATCGATCGGATACACGTTTGATTGTAAATAAAGATATAATTTTTTTATGTAATGTCCTTTCGTTCTCTCTGCTTCCTCCTCTCACGTCTCTCATTTAATAAATTTCCTCACTATACCGAACGTACGATGTCAATAGAAACTGGAGGGTGCGACCCCTGTTTAATCTCTGTTGATGTGCAAACTCTGTAACGCTGTAAGCACACTGTGTAGTAAAAAGCAACTAGACGCCTTTCACGGATACTCCAATGCAGTGTGTCCGCCCTTACCCTTTACAGCGACTTGTGTTCTGCCAGGGACGCCTTGGATGTCTGAATGTCTGTTGAGGAATAGCAACCCGTTTTTACTCAAAAGCCGGATCGAGCGAGGTGGCGCAGCGACTAGCACACTGGCCTCGCATTCGGGAGGGCGACGGTTCAATCCAACGTCCGGCCATCCTGATTTAGGTTATCCGTAATTTCCCTAAATCGCTCCAGACAAATGCTGGGATAGCTCCATTGAAGGGGCACAGCTGACTTTCTTTCCCTTTCCTTCCCTAATCCGATGAGACCGATGACCTCGCTGTCTGGTCTCCTCCCCCAGACAAACCAACCAACCAGCCTCAAGAGCCTAACTCAAAGTAGGCAGTGTGGACTGGAAGCTGGGGTCTGGAGCAAGGTAAACGTTCTGGTTCATCCCAAAGGATTTCCCTTGGGTTCTGATCGGAACTGTAGGCAGATCAGTCCTTTTCAGAAATTTAGTTGTCCTCAAATCATTTGCCCACCGACGCTGCTTTATGACAGAGTGCAATCTCTGGAATGTCTCTCTGCTGAATGCAGTACAAAATGCTGTAAAAAACTTTCATATCCTTTCACATTTAGCGTTTTCTTAACGCACTAAGCAGAGCAAACTCTGTCCCTCTGTACTTGACTGCTGGCTCTACAAACGAGAGCAGGTAAGCTCTTCTTATAATGATCACAGAAAAGTCAGTTCATTTGATTGCCACTTGGGTATAGCGTGGACCATCACTAGAAAACACTCGTTTCCTATCGTCCACTCCCCAGTGACGTCGCATTTGACACCACCTTAAGCTACGTTTAGCACTGGCTGCCGAAATGTGTAACTCATGAGGACCTGCTACAATTATTTAAATATAATTGTTATTATGCACGATCCTTTTGTCAGTTGGACCGCAGTTAGCACTCCATGCGGTTTCATACGATGGTTTACAACAATCCTATGCAGTACTCCCTGTCCAGCAGTACATGAACCTGTTTCGTATTGGTTGAACTGTGGATGTTCCTTTGCGTTTTCACTTCGTAGTCACATCTCCAACATCCGACTTGAGCAGCTTTAGGACCATTGAAATATCGCCGATAGTTATCTTACTCTGGGACATCCAGCAACCTCTTTCGTTGTCAATTAGCTCTCCTGACAGAGTCGTTTTGTTATTATTGCTTCTCACTTATCATACAGTACTGCCAGTGTCGTATTGTAGAGTGATCGCGTTGGCATAGCAAAGTCGGTAACGTTAGTCGATACTAGAGACATTGGCAAGGACTTGCTGCAAACCGCAACGACGAAGCGCTCCAGAAAACCACACCTTCCTCTCAGTAACAGCAGCGCCCCGAAGCTGAGGTGTAGTGTTAAGCTTGCAAGAGCTTAGCCCAGTTCGAGATCTCAGCTACAGCAATGCGTGTTGTGTCCAAGCACCTGCATCATGAAGGATTTGATGAATACCCCCCGGGAAGCGCTGGATGTGGCCAGGTTCTTGTCAAAGACTTCATAAAATATAAAACTACTTGACCCTGCTAATATATCTGTACACTTTTATACTTTTTTTGTATTTGTTATGTACTTGACATGGATGTGTTAATTATTCTGATTTCATGTACGATGCTGCTGACACGATCAAATAAATAAATAACGAGTCATTGCAGTTTCAAATGAACATTGTATCTTAAGAGAAAAGTTTGAGAATACGCGCATCAGGTGATGCTTCGCTAGTCCATGACAGCTGCAAATTATCCAGTACTTCCATGGCAAGGAACTGTGTCAAGTTAAGTAAATCTTTTATTCATTTATGTAATAAAGTCAACTAATATTTCATCATATTTTGATAAGCTTTCTCCCAGAGTAATCAAAGAACACGCAGTTGTTGTTGGACGAAAGCAGTTCCGCCTGGTCGTAACATTCCGGGTCCTTCTATCCTGGTGGATCCCTCTCTCGTCTCATCTGGTGACCATTTCCGCTTTCTATGTGGCCAATTTTAATCAAGTATTGTGCTTCCCTACGGTTCACAGCTTTGGTAGGTCATGGAAGAAGGAGAGCATAAAATTTTGTTATTAATTATAGCTAAACGTGACATGAGCAGACTGACATAATTTCCAACTAACACAAGAGATTAATTTTTGATTGTCAACATTGGAGTAAATGACATTGTCCGCCACGTTACGTTATTACCTCCAATTTTGTTTTACGAGATTAAACTCTGCCGCTTGTAACCCATCTAATGTAGTTTGGATGATCTTCTCTCTATACGAATACTTCTTTTTACAAACTCTAATAAGAAGGTATTGACTTAAGAGATCTACATATCTCTATTTAATGGCCGCACTTAAATAACCTGTCAATACGGTTGTTTGCTTAATAGCTAGTTGCAAGTTACAAGTTGTCTGTTTGAGCCAAGAATTAATTTATTGTTCATAACTGAACTGCAATTATATTTTTCTTATAGGATCTCATCAGGCGAATTGGAATTTGAAGCCCGTCTTTGATTTTAATGTGTCATTAGGGCATAAACTGGATGTTTCGGTGCGAAATCACTGTAGTAACACTAGCTTCAGTAGATATGTAATTAAAAAAAAAAGAAAAACACTGCCACCATTTAATTGATCACAAATGAATATTTTTAGCTATATGGACCACGTGTTAAACTTAAGTATTATTGCAAAATAAACAGAAATGGTAGTACAATCACAAACTCAGAAACACTAATACATAAAACTTCCTGGCAGATTAAAACCGTGTGCCCGACCGAGACTCGAACTCGGGACCTTCGCCTTTCGCGGGCAAGTGCTCTACCATGTGAGCTACCGAAGCACGACTCACGCCTGGTCCTCACAGCTTTACTTTTGACAGTATCTCGTCTCCTGCCGGCCGGCACGAATGAGAGTGTCCACACTTTCCAACATTGCCCCCTTTGGAGATCAGACAGGTTTTCGCAGCATTGTTGCGATGACGACACCTAACCCAAGAACTCACCTTGCTTTTTTTCACTGCCAGGTCTCCGTCAACTTTCTGCAAACACCTCCTGAAACGAGGATATAAGGTGAACATCAACAAAAGCAAAACGAGGGTAATGGAATGTAGTCGATTTAAATCGGGTGATGCTGAGGGAATTAGATTAGGAAATGAGACGCTTAAAGTAGTAAATGAGTTTTGCTATTTGGAGAGAAAAATAACTGATGATGCTCGAAGTAGAGAGGATATAAAATGTAGACTGGCGCTGGCAAGGCAAGCGTTTCAGAATAAGAGAAATTTTTTAGAATAAAGTATAGATTTAAGTGTCAGGAAGTCATTTCTGAAAGTATTTGTATGGAGTGTAGCCATGTATGGAAATGAAACATGGACGATAAATAGTTTAGTCAAGAAGAGAATAAGATTTCGAAGTGTGGTGCTTCTGAAGAAAGCTGAAGATTAGATGGGTAGATCACACAACTAATGAGGAGGTATTGAATAGAGCTGGGGAGAAGAGAAATTTGTGGCACAACTTGGCTATAAGGGTTGATTGGTAGGACATATTCTGAGGCATCAAGGAATCACCAGTTTACTATTAGATGGCAGCGTGGAGGATAAAAGTCGTAAGGGAGACCAAGAGATGAATACACTAAACAGATTCAGAAGGATGTAGGCTGCACTACGTACTGGGAGATGAAGAAGCTTGCACAGGATAGAGTAGCATCGAGAGACGCATCAAACCAGTCTCTGGACTGAAGACCCCAACAACAACAATTGGAGCTGAACCAGGATTATTCCAGTACGTTCCACAACAAATTTCGCATTTTTTCAATCGAAATTTTCCGAAAGAAAAGTGATGTTCCTGATAAAACGCCGACGCATAAAGGTAGCGATGGTATATGATTACTGGAGTCGCTTGGATTTGTTATTCGTCGCAGAGAACCACAGGCCGTCGTTCGGGTGAGCTGCTAATGCGTACGCTGTTGAAGCGACAGGTGTGGGAATCGGGTGGCGTGCCGCCACTGAGACTCGGTGGCATGACGGAGGGTGGGTGGTTGTTGCCGGCTGGAGGGGCGGCGATCACTCAGCCTGCCTGCAGCGGACCACCGTCCGTCAGCTGCAGACACCCCCCACCCCCACCCCCTTCCAGCAGCTGGGCATCGCATACACATGCCACGGAGAGATGCGCCCTAGCACTGGTGGTGCCGGAAAAAAAAAAAAAGCTGGAAGTGCCCAATATGTTTCCAGAAGGCAAGGAGGAGCATTTAATATGTGGACGACGAAGGGACATAGATGTAATCTAACAAGGGAACTTCCCCGTCGCACCCCCTCTCAGATTTAGCTATGAATTAGCACAGTGGATAGGCCTTGGAAAACTGGACACAGATCAATCGAGAAACCAGGAAAAAGTTGTGTGGAACTATGGAAAAAGAAATCAGCATAATACTCGTATACAAACTGAGTAGCCCATGTGCAACATTAAGGATTATTTGAGGTCAGGAACGCCGTGGTTCCGTGGTTAGCGTGAGCAGCTGCGGAACGAGAGGTCCTTTGTTCAAGTTTTCCATCGAGTGAAAAAATAAGGTTCTTTATTTTGGCAAGTTTATGATCTGTCCGTTCGTTAATTGACGTCTCTTTTTACTGTAATAAGTTTATTGACTGTGTTTTGCGACCGCACCGCAAAACCGTGCGATCAGCAGACGAAGGGACGTGCCTCTTCAATCGGAACCGAAAACATTTCATCGCAAAGTCATAGGTCAACCGATTCCTCCACAGGAAAACACGTCTGATATATTTTATACGACACTGGTGACGGCATTTGCGTCATATGACAGGAATATGTTGTCGACCAACCTAACTAGTACACTTGGCGAATGGGTAAAAGGATTCTTCTACCTTGCCCGATTTAGGTTTTCTTTCGGATGGGATAATCACTCCCAAAAAAGTGATAAAAACGTAAGAGTTTGTCACATAAACTGCAACAAATGACTGCAACAGTTTCACAGTCGCACAGTTTTCCCTGTGCTCTGTCAAAACATATGTTTTAACGTTTTCAAATTTTTCCGTGTGTATACCGTCAAATCCTGCATATGTCCAAGCAAATCTGAACATGTCCTGGAATTCTGGAGAACGAAGTTGATTATGTGTGAGTGCCTGAACTTTGATAATTGTCTGAAAATAAAAAATTAAACTTTTTACTCGAGGGAAGATTTGAACCAAGGACCTCTTGTTCCGCGGCTGCTGACCTCACACTATCCTTGATGTAGCCTATCTTTCGGATGGACTATATTTTGCTTATTTTTTTCATAGTTTTATACAACTTCCTCCTGTTTCTCGATTGATCTGTGTTCAGTTTATCAAGGCCTATCCACTGTGCCAACTTATAACTAAATCTGAGGGGGATGCGATGGGGAGGTTCCCTTGTAAGCATCAACTTACTGGTACTGTCAAAAGAGCGGCCGTGGTGATCGTGAAGTGAAGTAATTTTAACCAGCGCTCCAACAATTTTTTTTCCCACCTCCAATCGCCTATGCAAATAACCATGGTGCAATGATCAGAAAATTAAGACAGTCGTTTCCGAAATTATAACTCATTAGCCAGGAAAGTGCACAACAAGCAACTCAGACCAACAGCTCTCACCATCTTCATTTCCTCAAATATTAAATAATCGTCATATAGTAGTGCAAATCATGCACAACAAAGACAGAAAGGCCGGCCGCGGTGGTCTCACGGTTCTAGGCGCGCAGTCAGGAACCGTGCGACTGCTACGGTCGCAGGTTCGAATCCTGCCTCGGGCATGGATGTGTGTGATGTCCTTAGGTTAGTTAGGATGAAGTAGTTCTAAGTTCTAGTGGACTGATGACCACAGCAGTTGAGTCCCATAGTGCTCAGAGCCATTTTGAAAGACAGAAAAATACATGAATTTTAGAGCAAACTACAGAAAATCAATTATGTTATTCCTAAATTCGGTCACAAGTGCAAGTGGATAAAGCTGTGTTCATTAATTAGTTGGCTGTCTGAACAGTAATTATTGCACAACTAATCAGAACGACATATTTCACATGCAAAACCAAGAGACACACCTGAGAAAATAACAGGAAAGAAAATGAACAATAGATGTGCAAGTGAATTTAAAACCTCGGATTACAGAGCAGTTCCGGAAATGTAACGCGCACGCACGCACACACGCACACACACACACACACACACACACACACACACACACACACTGTAAACTCCCGCGTCGCCTCACGTACCAATGATGACCTACGTCAGAACAAATCGGTAGTGAGAGTTTCTAAACAACAGTTGAGATAGCAGCAACTCTGTTCCTCTGTTCTTGACAAGGGAGAGAGCAGAAGTCCATCCAGAATTTAAAAAAAAAAAAAAAAACTCCACCTCTGTTAACAAGTTTACTCGCTAACTTAATCTCATCTGCTTCCTTGATAACACTATCGCAATAGCTGGAAATGAAAGCCAGAATCTCCCATAGGATGATCAGTGCCAAGAAAATGATCATTAGCCGATTTGCTCTGCTGTTGTAATCGTGTGTGACGCTTATATCGATCTTCCACGGTCCTGACAGTCGGACGACCAGTCTTGTTGGAAATTCTCCTTGCATAAGGCATAAAGTCTGTAGACCTTGATGCCAACTCTGTTATATCATAATTCACCCACTTAGTCGACAGAGCAACAGACATCTGACCTGTGTTTCATTATGTCCATTGTGACTGAAAGTTACCTCAAGAGGGACTGACTCAGCTGGCAAACTCTGTTTCTGAAATCACGTAGGCGCTTTGAATCAATGTTTTGTACAACAACTGACTTCAATCCATCTGAATATTCGTTTTACGATGGTGTTGGAAGAGGATGCCTCCCTTGCAATTCTCGACGCGTTGCTTAGCGGGAAGTGTTATTAAGGAAGCAGTTGAGATTAAATTAGCAAGTAACCTTTTAAAAAGAGGTATAGATTTTAGTTTAAATTCTGATTGGAATCCTGCTCTCTCCCTTGTTAAAAACAAAGGAACAGAGTTAATGCTGTCTCACTCATTGTTTAGTAATTTTCACCAATGAGAAACTCTGATGTCGGTCGTCATTGGTCTGTGTACTGGCGCTAGAGTTTCAAGTTTGCTTGTGTGTGTGTGTGTGTGTGTGTGTGTGTGTGTGTGTGTGTGTGTGTGTGTTGCTGTGCAAACCGAGGTTTTAAATTCACTTTCAAAATTATTACTTGCTGCAGTTTTGTCTTCAATATGAAACGATGAGGGACTGCCGAAATGTCGTCAATTGTCGACATCACTCGGCGGCATTCCCGTAAGTTATATGAAATATTTTTGTTTTATTCAAAGGTGACATTTGGATTTACGGAAAAACGAATGTTTCGCATTAAATTTTGCGTATTTGAAATCAGATGATATTTAAGAAAAATATTGAAAAATATATCTCATCAAAATTGTAGTGTTAAATGTTGACGAGAGCTGTCTGTTGCATTTGCTAAATGAAGTATGAGATGCGGTGCAACGAGTCTTTACCATCCTCTGACTGACATGTACAGCTGTTGTATAGTCTCTGTAGAGCCAGGTACCGTACTGGTACTCGGAAGGATGGTTTCTCAACTCATTTTCCGGTCCAGATTCGGGTTTTCCTTGATTCCCCTAAACCATCTAAGGCGAATGCTCGTGTGATCCCTTTGCAACGGCATGGTTGATACGCTTGTCCATCGTTTCTCAACCCGCACGTTAAAACCCTAATCTTCTCCTACCTAATCTCAGAGAAACGTCCCCCCTAGACGTAAGTCCGTCGAATCAAATTTGTTTAGAATAGCACTATGACAAACTTTAGAGGATAGGGCTGTCCACCAACGTTGACAATACTGCCAGGTTTCACAGCACTAAAGTTCTTACTATCCTGTTGAAGAATGGAAACAAACCCTGTACAAAATATTTGAACGAAGTCATGTCCACTAACTGTCTATTGTCCAATGACACAAATTTCTTTTTCTTGAAAATGACGTAGTGGTGATACTGCTGCAATAAATGAATGGATCTGACTTTCTTCACACAAGTTTAATTACAGCATGAATGCTGTTAACACACTCCTCCTAAAATTGTATGTCAGTTATCCAAAAATAAAATCAGTTCGTTGTACGGTATACGACGTCAACGCATCAGAGGCACGGTGATGTGGCTTTAAGGACTACGAGCCAACTGATTAAGTACGACATCAATTCCAGGGTATGGAGTTCGTGCATTTATAGACTGTACTCAATCTAAACCATGAAGTACACGTCTGTTGATGTTGTTTATAGTGTGAATTGAAAACCACGCTGAGCGTCATGTCACCTGGAAGTTAATTCCTTAAGCGATTCTTACTAGTGCCCTCGCGTCTGGAAAGGAAATAGTGATATTAACAATGTAGATTTATAGAGCAGACAGTGTTATCACGGCATTATTGTCCTCATCTCGTCAACGCTCGATTATGTGCCACGTATTAAATATCTCCATGCTTTTCGCCACAATAGCGGTTGTCTTCGATGAGTAAATACAGTTTCCGGTGTGTGGTTTCTAATCATGTGAGCGTAAGTTTTCCATCCGACATTACAATAACACCAAAGATAACTTGTGAGACTGAGATTAGGTAACTTACATCATCTTAAAAAGGATAAAAATATCAATGTGGTCCATCCTGAGACAACAGCACTCATTATCCTCTACTGTATTGATCACAAGTACTACATATTGATTTGTTCAATACCGGATGTGCGCGTTGTACTTGTCGACTATTTCACACAATTACAAGTTGATTTACCTCAAACTGTGCATCCTCTGGAAAATGCGGAAATAGTGTAGTTACTTACATGAGTTCACTCCATCATCATCATCTCCAGTTTCATCTCACAGGTAGAGAAGAGACTCTGGAAGTACAGTGCATTCGTTAATATGAGCGATTACGCATCCGGAGAGACCTGTCGAACAGACATACGTGATAAGCGCTGGAAAGCTACTCGAGCACTTCACTGTCGTCACCTATTGCTGAAGGCTGGTCAAAATGATGCTTGTCAATTACCTGTCTCCTGAACGCTCATGTTTCTCTTCGTATG